>NC_050444.1:119911502-120130501 GCF_903995425.1 Onychomys torridus
AATGATCTTTTACACCGGTTTCTAGGTTGAGACTGCAGAAAATTGAAGGGCTTTGCATATTCTGCCTAAACAGCAGGAGAAATGGAGACTTCTTAGAAATTGTGTCTTTCTGCTAGGAAGCCTGGATGGGACCGACCTAGGCCCTCTGCATGTGGGTGACTGTTTGTACCTTAGTCTGTTTGTGGGGCTCCTAGCAGTGGGATCAGGAACTGTCCCTGGCGCATGAGCTGGCTTTTGGGAACCCAATCCCCAAGCTGGGTTGCCTTGCCCAACCTTGATGCAGGGGGCAGAGCTTGGTCCTGCCTCAACTTGATATTCCCTACTGTGTTGACTACTATGGAAGGCCTGCCTCTTTCTGAATGGAGACAGAGGAGGAGTGGATGGGGTGGGGAGGTAGGTAGACGGGAGATAGGGGAGGGAACAGGAGGAGAGGAGGGAGGGGAAATTGTGGTCCGTATGTAAAATAAATGAAAAAACATCATAACAAAAATAAAAAAAAGGAATTGTGTTTTTCCATCTGTATGGTAATTTGTACTTTATTGTTCAAGTTGTTTGTTTGTTTTTGTTTTTGGAAACAGAGTCTCATGGATCCTAGGCTGACTTTGAGCTATTTTGATTCTCCTGACTCCAACTCTTGAGTGCTCAGATTCCACGTACGTGCCACCACACCCAGTTTATAGTATGGTAAGAATCAAACCTAGGGAATTATGCACATCAGCTACATTCTCCCATCCTTAATTTCTTAGATTTTGAATATATAACTATGATAACTACCAACTATTTTGTTCTTAAAATACTTGCTTTTTTCAGTACTGGGATTGAACCTAAGGCCTCATGAATGCTAGGTTATACCATTGAGCTTACACTTCAGAGCTGAGTACTTTCAAATACGGTGTTTTATGTAATCCCCGGAGGTAGATGTTATCATTACACTTTATGAATAAGGGGAAAAAAACCAAAAAGCCAAGGAACTGAAGAGATTTTTCTAGGTTTGTGTTCACTAATGACCATTTGCCTTGTTAATGAAACTTGGACTTTATGTTTATAATAAACATTTTTCTAAATGGAAGTGAAGTTCAGACCCAGGAAAGCATCCAGTTGTGTTATAACAGAAATGTTCACACAGAGCGGGACAACAGAAAAGTTCAGAGTAGAGGACAAGAGGTTTTTTTGTTTTTTTGTTTTTTTGTTTGTTTGTTGTCTGAGCCTTTTTTTTTTTTTTTAAACCTCTCTGGTCTTTTATTTATATATTATGGGTTCTGAGAATGAGGGGAGATTTCATCTTGCCCTAGTCAAAATGTCAAAAACCACCAATAAAATATATTTTAACAAATGCTGCTGGTGCTGATGATGTGGGGAAAGAGGAACATTTATACACTGTAGGTGGTAATGTAAATTACTACAGGCATGATGGACACTAATGTGGACGTTCCTCCAAAAACTAAAAATAGAATGACTGTGTGACTGAGCTTTTCCACTGCTTGGTATATATTCAAAGGATGCTAAGCATTGCATCACAGAGGTACTAGAACATCCATACTTATTGCTACACTACTCACAATAGCTAAGAAACAGATCCTTCAAGATCCTCATCAACAAATTAAAGAAGAAAGAAAATGTGTTATATAAGCATAATAGAATTTTGTTCATCCATGAAGAAAAAGGAAGCCACGATATTTGCAGGAAATGAATGCAGTGGGAAATCCTTATGTTAAGCAAAATAAGCCAGACTCACAAAATACTAATGGTTTCTCTCATATGCAGACTCTAGGTTTAAATTGTGTGTGCACACACACACATACATAGATCATAAAAGTTGAGAGGATCATGAGAAGGAAGGTAGAGATCTTAAGGTAGGGGTTACTATTGCTGTGGTGGAACATCATGACCAAAAAGCAAGTTGGGGAGGAAGGGTTTATTTGGCTTGCATTCCATATAGCTGTTCATCATCAAAAGAAGCCAGAACAGAAACTCAGATGGAAAGAATCTAAAGGCAGGAGCCGATGCAGAAGCCATGGAGTGGTGCTGCTTACTGGCTTGCTCCCCATGGCTTGCTCAGTCTGCTTTCTTGTAGAACCCAGGACCACAAGCCAGGGATGGCACCAACTACAATGGTCTGGACCCTTCCTCATCTATCACTAATTAAGGAAATGCCCTACAACTGGACCTTATGGAGGCATTTTCTCAATTGAGGTTCCTCCTTTCAGATGACTCTAGTTTGTGTCAAGTTGACGTAGGAGTAGCCCCCACAAGAAGGCCATAAGAAAACAAAATCTAAAGATACAGAGAGTGATGAAATACATGTAATGTGACAAGCCCACAGTTGACATTGTACTCTACTCAGTAGGGAATACTTTTTCTCTAAGGTCATTAAGAAGACGATCAATCTCCACTTTCAGCAGTTTTAGTCAACACAGGAGTAGAAGTTCTACCCAGAGCTAGCAGGCAACGGAAAGAAATTAAGAGTATCCAAATTGGAAGGGAGGTAGTCAAGTTGTTTCTGTGTACAGAAAGCAAGATCTTATTTATAGAAAAATGTAAAAATTTTAAAAAACATTATACTTGATTACAAATTCAATAAAGTGGATGATACAAAATCTACATACAAAAATTAGCCAATAAATCTGAGAGAGAAATTAAGAAAGCCATTATATTTCTCTCTCTCTCTCTCTCTCTCTCTCTCTCTCTCTCCTAGCAATTTAATCAAGGAGATGAAAGAAGGTAAAGAAAGCACATACACATCCCTGAAAAGGAAAACATTCTATGTATGTGATTTGGAAGAATTACTAATGTTAAATTGTATATCCTGTCTAGTGCAATCTACAGATTCACCTTATTTAGCTTTCAGTCACATCCTCCATAGCTATGTATAAAATCCCAAAATTTTATGGAATCACCAAAGGCCCTAAATGGCCAAAGAATTCCTAAAGGCAGAGAAAAAGCTAGAAAAAGTAAAACACCGAAGTCTAAAACATATCACATATCACCCAGCATAACAGAGCGGCATACATGCAATGTTGAAACATTGGAGGTTGACATAGGAGCACCTTGAGCCTGGATTGGCTGCCCAAAGAGCGTCTGTCTTTAAAGAAAATGAGAGCTATAGTGCAACTTCATATAGAAGGCCTTTCTAGCAAGAGCCAGGCCCAGGTCCCCAGCACACACAAAAAGGAATGCTTAAGCCCTATTCCACAGCACAATGAGATTACTATAGTTATATATTCCAAAAACTAGCCCAGAGCATTTGGCATGTTTCTCAACATAGAGAAGTAAATGTTTGAGGTGATGGATATACTAATTATCCTGATTTCATAATTACACATTACATGTGTGCCAGTTAAGACCTTGTCAAAGAACCAGGCCCAAATAGATAGATGAATAACTTCTTTCAAACTTTCATGCAGTAAAAACAAAACAAAACCCCAAAAGAACAAAACTCATGTCAATTAACTTAAAAAAACAAACAACTTTTCAGTTGTTTAAATTGTCTGGCATAGTCTTAACATCAAAGCCTGAAAAGAACCTACATGTTAATGTCACGCTGTTAAGAGTTTTAATAAATACATTATATATGCATTATTTTATAATAAAATGCTAAATAAGATACTAATTAATACTATACAAAATAATACTTCAAGTGAAGTATTAGGAATGCAAGATCTCTAAGAGATATGTTATTGTAATTCATTCCCCAACAGGCTAAAATGGACAGAAAACAATGTAATATTTTTCATAACAGTTTCAGTGTTTGCTTGCTTGCATGTTTGAGACAGGATCTTTCTATGTCACCCATGCTGGCCTTGATGTTGCAATACTCTTGCCTTTGCTTCTCTGGTGCTGGGATGACAGGTATGTACCACTATGCCAGGTCCAATGCGATTGTTTTAATAGCAATACTACCATAAATAGTTTGATAAATGTAATAGCTCTCATGAATAAAACCATAATAAATCTATACAAGGTAGCTATTTTAGCATAATTTTGAAGTTTACAACTATAAAACCAACAACTAATATCATAGCTAAGGTAATGAACCCATTAGTTTATGAACCGGTAAGGGTGGCGGGCATGCTGCTGGGGCTGATGGCCCAGCCTGCAATCCCAGCTCCTTCAGAGACTGGGGCTGGAGGAACATAACTTTGAAGCTACCCTTGGGCAGCATTTTACTTATTTTGTTTGCCTCAAAACAAAAAGTGAAAAGAGTCCTGGGGTGTGTGTCTAGATCAGTGTTAGAACACTGCCTACCATGGGCAAGGCCATAAATTCAATGCCTAACCCCATACCAATTTAAAAAAAGAAAAAGAAAAAAAAGCAACAACTATCACCATTATTTATGAATTTTTAGGAAGCACAGAGTAATGAACTGGGAATAATGATGAAACTTGCAAACACACACACACACACACACACACACACACACACACACACACACACACGAAAACAAAACAAAAATGCCTTTGGCAATTCTGATTCACCATGAATCAGTCTCTTATCACTATTATCAAAACTACCTTGCCTCATATGAAAAAAAATACACACACACACACACACACACACACACACACACACACACACACACACATTCCGTACACTTAAAGGCCCAGGATAGTGAAAGAAAGCAGAGACAAAGAGAAAGCCCTGAAATTTGGAATAACTGCTTTGTAGGGCGTGAAGTTGCTGTTTACATGAGGGTTAACTTGACTGCAGGCTGCAGCTGGCCTTGCAAGGAGGTACAAAACCCAGAAGAGTAAAGCCCAGAATGTGACAGAGCACGAAGTTCAGAGCCACCAGAGCTGCTGGAAGCTGAGGGAGGGATGCTTGCAAGAAGGGCACCAACAGGAGGCTTTCTGGCCAAATCTGTGGTGGGCCCCGGATCCATGCAATTTAGGGAGGACTCTAAGTGGCCAGCTAAGGCAGACACAACTGAGCTAAAATATGAGCTGCTCTTCAAGAGGAATTTTGTGTTTTGTGCATCAAATGGACTGCTAAGACAGTGTTTTTTGAAGGATAAGTGTCGTAAATACAACAACCGTGACATCCAAAGTAAACCTAAGTTGATGTACAGAGGACTAGGAAAAGAAGTCTCAATAGAAATAAAGCCAAGTGAGCACAGCCCTAAAGTGACCCAGATGTTCAAACAGATCTTTAAAATTAATGTTCTCGTGTGTAAAATAACGGGTTTCACTTCAACATGTTCATATGTCTATAACACTGTATTTTGATCTGTCAATTCCTCCATTACCTGGCCTTGCACCTACCCCATGTCACTGATCTTCTTAGCCCAAATCTTTAATACTTGAATTTAAAAACATCTCTGGCTAACTTAAACAGATATAGAAGGAAAAAGTCAGGAGCTTACAGGGAGAAAACTGGAGCTTTTATGCATATACACAAAAAATAGGAGTCAGAGACCCATGGAAAACAACTACACACATAACCGAGTAACAGAAGGCGAGCAAAGGGAGAATGGACTAGAAAAATAATTGAAGAAATGAGGCCATGGTAGTTCTTCAATTTGGGGAAACACGTAATTAGTGAGTTGCAGAACCTTGGTCAATGCTCTAAGGAGTCAAAGCGGAAAAGGCCGTGGGTAGGAACAGAGTCAAACTGCTGAGAAGCAGACAGCAAGGGCAGATCTTGAAAGCAGCATAAGAAATAAGATCCAGGACTAACAACTCCAATCCTGTGACTACTCAGCAGAGAACATGGGAGTCAGAACTGGGAGCCAAAGGATGCTGGCACATTAACGTGGGAAAAGGGAAATTACCATCCATATACATATTAGTAAGCCAGAATTTGGTGTCAAGGAAAAACTTCCTTCAGAAATACCTTTAAAAGAGAACTAAGGATTTGATGCCTGCAAACCTCTAAAGTATTCTGAAAGAAATTTGTTAATCAAAAAGAAAATACCAGAAATTTAGTTTCAGAGATGACAGAAAAAAAATCAGATCTGGTAAATACTCAGTTACTTTTTACATATAGGATTATTTCTTTGAAATATATAAGAATATCAAAGGCAGAATATATATTTTCTTATAACAAAGAGCCCAACCATTTTCCTATAAGAAAAGTGTGTACTGTACATAACAGTACAAATGATAGGGTAATAATGAGACCTGCACTATTCAAAGCTTTTTACATAGTAGTATGATTTTTTACTTTAAACAAAGTATGAAACAGTGATGTGTGGGTTTTTGTTGTTGTTTTTTGTTTTTGTTTTTGTTTTTTGTTTTTTGAGACAGGGTTTCTCTGTATATCACTGGCTGTCCTGGAACTTGCTCTGTAGACCAGGCTGGCCTCGAACTCATGGAGATCTGCCTGCTTCTGCCTCCTGAGTTCTAGAGTTAGGGGCATGTGCCACCACACCCTGCTCAGTGAGAATGTGTTTTAACATTCATAGAGAATACCTAAACCCCAAACAGGTACTATATGTAAATAAAATAGAAAATTAAAGTAAAATTTTAATATATGCAGTGTTTTGAGTGAGGATGGCCCCTATAGGCTTATATGTTTGAATGCTTGGCCTCTGATTGGTGGACAGTTTGGGGAAGGATCAGGAGGGGCGGCCTTGTTTGAGAAGCTGCATCAATAGGAACAGGCTTTGAGGCTTCAAAAACAAAAGCCTATGCTACTGCTGACTAGCTCTCTCTTTCCTCTTTCTCCTCCCCTCCTTCTCCCCTCTCCTCTCCTCTCCTCTTTTCCCCTCCCCTCTCCTCTCCTGCCCTGCCCTCTCCTCTTCTCCCCTCTCCTCTCCCCTCCTCTCCCTTTCTGTCTCTTCCCCTTCCTTCCTGTCTTCTTCTTTCTTCTCCTCTCCTCCCCTCCCCTCTCCTCTCCTTCTCTCTTCCCCCTCATCTCCTTCTCTCCTCTCCCCTCCCCTTCCTTCCCTCTTCTCTCCTCCCCTCTCCTCTCTTCTCCTTTTCTCCTCTCCTCTCCTCCCCTCCCTTTCTTCTCCTCTTCTCTCCTCTCCCCCTCCTTCCTCTCTCCCCTGACTCCCTTTCCCTCTCTCTCTCTGCCTCTTTCTTATGGACCAGATGTAAACTCTCAGCTACTGATCCCATGCCATGCTTGCTTGCCTGCTGCCATCCTCCATGCTATGATGGTCGCGGACAAACCCTCTGAAACTGTAAGCAGGCCTCAGTTAAATACTTACTTTTGTAAGTTGCCTTGGTCATGGCATCTCTTCACAACAACAGAAGAGCAATTAAGACAAACAGATTCAAATAATCTCAAAGGTTATATCAAAGGCAGGACAAGGGGAGCAGAGGAACAATAAACACAGGGACTATTAGTTTTGAGTGTGAGATGTTCTTCATAGGCTCGTGTGTTGGAGTGTGTGGTCCCAGCGGATGCTGTCTTGGAAATAGGACATGGGTGGAGAAAGCAGGTTCCTGGCAGATGAGCCTTGAGGTTTACACAGACTTGCCCTACTTTCAGTGCTCACTATGCTTTCTGTTCTGCTGAGGTGTGAGGAGGTCAGCATGCTGTTCCCACCATGTTGCCGACTGCCACCATCCCTACCATGATGGTTTGTATCCTTTCAAACTGTGGCCCAAGTGAGTCCTTCCTGCCTACAGTTGCTTTTGATAGGTATTCTGTCACAGCAACGAGAAAAGAGTAAAAACAGAAAACTGTTCAGAGAACTGGGGGCTTTGCAAAGATAAACCTGACTATACAGTTTTTAGGCACTGAGGATTGGTTTATAGGGGGAACAAGGGAATGTATGGAGCTTCAGACTGGAGAAGAATGCCAAAATAAAAGGCATAATTTGTTGATTTTGGTGGGAATGTTGAAAACCAGATTATGACTAGTCACATGATAAAAGTGTGGACAATATAGGCTGGACTGAGCAAAGACTCCATGAGGAATTGGGCCAGAGGGAATTCATGCTATATGCTGACAATTAATTTGCTGTGTTCTGCCCATTGTACTCAAAATCTAAATGAAACTATTGGTCTAGTTTGAATTCTATTGCTGAGATAACCATAACTAAAACTTCGGGGAAGAAAAGGCTGATTTCAGCTTACAGGTCAGGGCACATCAGTGAGGAAAGTCAAAGCAAGAATTCAAGCAGAACATCATGGAGGAATGCTGCACACTGGATAGCTCACAGACATACTTAGCTATCTTTTATATATAACCCAGAACCATCTGCCTAAGGAATGGTACCCCCACAGTGGGCTGGACCCTTCTATGTCAACTAGCAATCAAGAGAATGCCCCACAGATGTGCAATTGAGACTCTTCTCAGTGACTTTAGGCTGTGTCCAGTTGACGGTGAAAGCTAACTAGAGCAGCTATATTAAAAAATAATAGGTTAAATTGTTTGGTGGAACAAATTTCAAAACCCCCTAGCGTTTAGGGGGTGGCATAATTACTGATCATTGAATTTATTAAGGGTTAGAAAGAGAACCCAGAGCAGAGAGCACAGCAGAAATTAAACAAGCATGCCCAAATGCCCTCTAAATATTTATATTTATAGTCATAGATCTATTCTTCTCTCAGCCTTGGTCAGATATGGTTCTCTTTGCAGTATGTAGCAGCCAATCTGCATAAAATTATTTTGTTGCTACTTCATAACTGTAATTTTGCTACTGTTATGAATTATATGATATGCAGGATATCTGATATGTGACCTCCAAGGGGTCACAACCCACAGATGGAAAACCTTGGCTTTAAGAGGTTAGGCCTAGCTGAAAGAACTGAGTCACTGTGGAGTGAGGCCCCTAGGCTAATCTGCTTCCAGCCCTTGATCTGATTTCTGATTTGCCTGGATCTGAGCAAGTTTTGGCTGCCATGCCTTCCTCACAGTAGTGGACCACCTCTCCTTAAACCACAAACCCCAATCAATCTTTTCTTCCTTCATTTAATTGTTTCTTTCAGCAACAAGAAATGTAACTAATCAGGAGAACAACAAAAATTAAACAACAGGCTGAACCACTACCCGTTATGATAACTACATTAAATTTTAGTAAACTAATCATTCTAATTAAAAGTAATTGTTAGATAAATAAAAGCAATTCTGTCTTAGTTGGGGTTTTTATTTCTCTGATCAATCATCATGACCAAAAGAATCCTGGGGAGGAAGGGATTTATTTCAGCTTATAGTTTCACAGCACAGTCCATCCATCACTGAGGGAAGTCAGGGAAGGAACTCAAACTGGGCAAGAACTTGTTTAAAGGCTTAACATATGGTCTGACGTTGAAAGTACCAGGTACGTGTGAAAAGACTCTAATATTTAGCACTTCTGTGAGGCTCTATTTTATAAACATTTAAGGATTCTTAAATATACAACCTAAACAAGTCTTAATAGGAGTTTAGGTTTAAAATGCCACAGAATATGTTCTTTGATTAAAATAGAATTAAATTAGATATCAAACATTGCTATGTATCTGGAAAAAATTAAAAATGTGGAAATTCTACAATACATCTCAGTGAAGAAATCTTAGAAGAAAATAAAACATTCTCTTCAGAGTGAATGACAATGAAAAGATAATAATCAAAATTAATGTCATTTTATTCAACATCACCATTATTTATCTAAACAAAAAACACAAGGAATTATTCTAAGTACCACATTGAGCCACTTTAAAGGCCCTCAAGGGGCTGGAGAGACTGCTCAGTGGTTAAGAGTACCTACTGTTCTTTCAGGGGACCTAAGTTTCAAACGCTCATATTTGCAGCATCACAACTGTCTGTGTGTAATTTCATCTCCAGGGCACCTGGCAACCTCTTCTGGACTCCGTGGGGACCCATACTTATGTGTTTGAGCTTAAGTCACCGTCCACTGAGCACAAAATAGAATTGTCTGAAGTAAAATTGCCATGCCAAGCTGCTGTGGCTTGAACAGGAAGTGTTCCCACGGGCTCACAAGTAAGCCCAGTAGCTGGTGTTGTTTGGGAGGTCTTCAGGAGTTTGAGCTTCACTGGAGGAAGTAGAGGCTTCATGTTTATGCTCTACTTCTTGAGAGTAGATTTGGTGAAAGCAGCCATATCTACTACCATCATGCCATTTCCTGCCCTGTATCCCCTACGGTGACACACCGAATTCTCTGGAACTGTAAACCAGAATAAACCCCTTTTATGTCATGGTGTTTTGTAATAGAATTAGGAAAAGAAATGAAGGCATTAGGCACATCCTCAAGTCCATGCAGAATAGTACTCATAGAAGAAGGTCCTGGCTAATTTTAACCATTAAAATTTTTGCATATTTTAACTAACATGGCTAGTAAATTATCATGATGAGGAAACTGTGATGTTATACATTTCTTGGGAGATTTTTATTTAGCGGGGATTTAAACGTGTAGATAAGAATAAACTTATAACCTGGGGCATGGATACTATTAATGCTTTTTTAATTTTTAAATTTAGGAATGTGAAACAAAAAGAATAGGTATATGGCTGGGGACACAGCTCAGTGGTTGAAGACTTGCCTAGAGCACATGAAGCTTTAAGCTCAATACAGTACCAGTACTGCCTGCCCCATGAAGGATAAAAAATAGTTACTAATGATTGTCATTAAGCATACACATAGCTTCATGTTTCTTTCTCCATGTCAGTAATACTCAGTTAATAGCAAATCAATGTAGAGTTAAAAGACTCAAGTAGTTTACCCTCGCTGATTCTTTGGGTTAACTTATCTCTCTAGTCCCCTAGGTATGGCCTGCTGAATAGTGGCCAGGTGTCTGAAGAGGGCAAGTTTTCAGAATGCAGGTGAAGCCCCCTCAGTGATTGGTTGATTCTAAATCTATCTTGGTAGTTTATTGTATTATCTAACCATAGCTCAAAAAAAAAAAAAAAAAAAATGGCCTGAGCTACACATGAAAAGATCAACAGGCTTATGCGTTTATAAGTTTAAGTAAATGTTTAAATTAGATATGTATAGTTTTAGCTTATGCATAATTTTTGTGTTGTTTTCATCCATAAGACTTTATATCACATCAGATGAAATTGCTTTACATCTGTACTTTTGGATTCTAAACTTCACTTAAATTGTGATACATAGAAACAAAGTTATTTGAACTAGCTTAAATAACTGTTAAGTAGTCACAAATATGTAAATTACACTCACCTCATTTTTATCCTTAAGAAAACGAAGAGATATAGGACTCAATTTTAGATTTCCTCCTTTTGGTTCTAAGGAAATCCAAACACACACACAAAAAAATTAAAAAATAACTACTTCTAATTTCTCTACTACTCGTTAATATTTTAACACAACATTTTAATTGATTCTTTGAGAATTTCATCATGTACCCCATCACATTCAGTTCCCAGTCCATGATCTACCATCACCCTTGAGACCTCCTGCTCCCCCAATAATAAAAAAGAATAAAAATTTAAAAAATCCAAGTCCAATTTGTGTTATCTATATACTCCCCAGAGTATGATCAAACTCTCAGTGTCCTGTCCCTTAAATTGTTGTTCCTCTCCCATACCCCAATTGTGGAGAGCTAACCTCAGCATCCTTATCACACTTTTTCAAAGAGTTCTCTTTGATGGCTTCCTGTTTAGGCTGTTACTTTTTTACTTTTTGGGGGGCAGGACAGTTGGGAAGGTAGAGGTTGTCACAAAAGCTTTTCCCGTCCCTCTTTTACAACTGTGCATCTGCAATCATTGATATCACTGCAAAAGTAGCTTCCCTGCTATTTATAGACAATGGGAGCATGGATAATGGGTTTCTGGTGACAGCACAGACTATGGCCATGGTCACCGGCAAGGCTCTTGGAGGTAGCCTGGGTGAAGGACATCAACATGGCTTCAGGCAGCAGCAAAGACCAGAGCAGAGATATCTGCTGGCTTTCAGTGGCAACATGGGCCATGAACATCAACAGAGACCCCAGCTGCAGTAGGACCCTGGACCCTGGGCATCAGCATGGACAGACATGGACATCACCATGCCCTCAGGTGGCAGTGCAGGTCACCCACATCAGCCTGGTCCTCACTGTTGTTAGTCTCCAGTTCCGCCCCTTTCCACACATCACATACCACTGTGTTTTTCTCTTACCCATCTCTCTGTCACATATCTGTTCATCTTCTGCCACCTGTCCTCCTAGTAAATATTTTAGACCTATGCTTTAATAATCCTGTTTGCTTACATATGCAATATTTTTATATTGGTAGAGATAAATCTACTCCAAAATGACTCTCTTAAATTTTTTATCGTATTTGGTTTTGTAGCTATGCATGTGCACGGGTGCATGCATGACACAGAGCATGTATGGACACCAGAGGACAAGCTGTGGGAGTCTGTTCTCTTCTTCTGCCATGTGGATCCCAGGGATTGAACTCAGGTCATCAGGCTTGGCAGCAAGAACCTTTACCAACTGAGCCATCTTGCCAACCTCTGAAATTATTTCCTTTAAAATTGAGGTTTTAAATGATAGAATATAATTTTTTAATATTTATTTATTATATACAGTACAATTTTATTTTCTTGGAAAAGGACTTTTGAAATAAAATAGAAACATGTATATTATTCAAAATAATATTTAAGTTGTAAAAATAATCTTTAATAAATCCATGGAAAAGAGAGGTATTCTCCTCAACTGCATTTTCCTTTTCCTAATTATGAATGTTATTCATTCATATTATTATATAATAATTTTCTTAATATAAGCATAGTGTATGGGAGAAATAGCCCAACTCTGGTTTAGATAATGCTGCAATTCAAACCAAACCCATTTTTGTAAGTTATATTATCCTGAAAAGTTATCCTCTTTGACCTTTCTGCCTCATCTGTTGGTTTCAGATATTAATAATTATCATATGTGGATGCTTTGAGGACTGAATAATATAATAGACATATCCAACAATACAGAGTCTGGTTATTTATTCAGTTGATATCTAGTAAGCACTGGTGTTAGCCCTGAGTTGAGATCACTTAATGGCAATACATACATTTTAGTGGGTAACACAGAAAACCCCAAAGAGTGAATGAATGAACAGTGAATGTGTGTAGGCAGAGAGGAAATCCAGAAGTTGTGTTGAAAGGAGTCTGGTGAAGAGGTAGTCCTTCAAGAGACAGTGAATGATGTCAATCTATCTATGGTAAAGTTTAAAACATTCAGTGTCTTTGTAGGGAGAGCACATTTCATAGTAAGGGTGGTGACAAGCCAGTGAAGAGGCTTTAGAATAGGATGCTAACCACCTTTTCAAGGAACACTACGACTGTACAAAAGCAAAGGGGTTAGAAACCTTACTGCCATAATGGAAGGTCAGGCAGATAGTAAAAACTCTCTCTTAGAAGGTAACTAAAATGTTAGGATGAAGTACTTTTTTTTCTGACAAAGATGCAAGGTGTTTTGGTTTTTTTTTAATTAAGAAATTTTGTTCTTTGACCATTTTATGAGTACGAGGCACAAGCCAGTAAGCAGTATTCTTCCACGACCTCTGCCTGAGTCCCTGCCTCAGGTTCCTGCTTGAGTTCCTGCCCTGACTTTCCTCAATGATGGACTGTGACTCGGAAGGGCAAGCTAAATGAGTGCGTTCCTCCATACATTAGTTACTCTTCTGTTGCTTCGATAAAACACCAAGACCAAGGCATCTTATAGAAGAAAAAGTTTATTCAGGCTACAGTTCCAGGTGGGTAAGAGTACGCGGTGCTGAACAAAGGTATGGCAATAAGCGCAGGCATGGTGGCAAGACCAGGAAGCTGAGCTCACATCTTGACCCACAAGTAGAAGCAGGAAGAGCAAACAGAATGGCATGAATCTTTAAACCCTCATTGCCCACCTCTAGTGACACAGTGACATCTTCCTCCAACAAGACTGCACCTCCAAACAATGCCACCGCTGGGGCCCAGACATTCAAATGCCTGAGCTGTGGGGGACATTCTTATTCAAACACCACACTGCCCCCTGTTGCTTTAAATCTTGGTATTTTGTCACAACAACAGAGAGCAAATGGGACACCTAGAGTCGGAAAGGGTAGCTATTACACAAGAGTTTGATGCTATTCGCGTCTTTGTTATGTGTAATTGGGAAGATGGAGAGGATGAAAGGGCTTCAGTAGGTAAAATGTGACTGGATGGGGTAGCAGCCAGCATGGTGAAAACTGAACTGGAAATGAATTAGCGTGGAGAGGACTTGCTGGGCTTTGAGAATGGGGAGAAAAGGAAATCATGGGTGACCTCATGTTTGGGCCAGTCTCAGTCTGGTGTGCTGTGTTGAGGATGCTGGAGGAAGAGGGTGGGAAAGAATGGTCAGCATGTGTGGTGGGGACAGGCAATCATACATCTTGCTCTAGGCACTGGATTCAAGGTGCCTGAGAGATCAGAGAGGTAGCTGACACTCAGAGACACTTATGTATCATAGTTAGAAAGAGTGTCATAGCATTTCTATGGTACATTTGAAGTGTGTGTGTGTGTGTGTGTGTGTGTGTGTGTGTGTGTGTGTGTGAGAGAGAGAGAGAGAGAGAGAGAGAGAGAGAGAGAGAGAGAGCGAGCACTGCATGTGGAGTTTTTTTCTGTTTTTACCTTTATATAGATTCCAGAGGTCAAACCCAATTCACCATGCTTGTGTGGAAAGTGCCCTTACCCATTGAGTCGTTCTCACCGGCCCTGCTTTTATGATATTTAAAACTGTACGAGGGGTAGGCTTAAAGAAGGCGAGGGTGTGGAACAGGCAGGCTCAGGATTAGATCTGAGCAAATGTATTTTAGGGGTGAGAACAGACATTTAAGAGACCGAGAAGCGCTTAGATAATAAGAAAACAGGAGATATGGATCCTGTGAACAAAACCTGCCAGAAATAGAATGCTACACCTGTGTTAGAGATTTATAAACTCTCTGACTCATTAGAAATTCAAGTGTGGGGGTTGGAATTTTGCGAATCCAGAGCCAGAAGTCTCTTGGGCTAACTTTAATCCTTTTGAGGAGAGACAGATAGAGGTACTCGAAATTCTTTAAGAGCCCATTTGCACTTCATACTGTAGAAAGGAATCTGCGTGAACATGTTGTAAGTAGCTGTCTTATTTGATTTCCCGTTGCTGTGACAAGACACCATGGCCAAGGCAACCTATAAAAGAAAGTGTTTATTTGGGGCTTACAGTTTCAGAGGGTTAGAGTCCATGGCCATCATGATGGGGAGCATGACAGAAGACATGATGCTGGAGCAGTGGCTTAAAGCTTATGTCCTTATCCAAAAGTAAGAGGATGAGGGAGAGGGAAGGAGAGGAGAGGGGAAGAGAGGGGAAGGGGGAGGACAGGAGAGGAGAGGAGGGGAGGAGACAGGAGTGGAGGGAAGGGCAGGAGTGGAGAGGACAGTTGAGGGGAGGGGAAAGGAGGAGAGAGCGAGCTAACTGAGGGTATATGGTCTTTTTTAACCTCACAGTCTACCCCCAGTGACATATCTCCTACAACAAAGCCACACCTAATAATCCTTCCCAAACAATTCCACCGACCAGGGACCAAACATTCCAATGTATCAGCCTATAGGGGCCGTTCTCATTCAAACTCCCGCAGTAGTCCATCAGTGCACAGTGCTAGTGTTTATTCTGAGTAAACCTTTAGCTGAGTGTCACCTAGATAATGACTGGGGAGAAATGTGAAACTTAGAATGAATCATTGAGTGTGGATGAACCTCTCTGTCACACAAAGGTGGGGGAGAGGGAGGGAGGAGGAGGGGAGAGTGCAGGAGGTGATGGAGGAGAAGCATCAAGGCTGTCTGTCTCACCAGGAAGACAGACCTAAGTTCAATATTTATTTATATTATCTCACATGACTGTTTTACAACATGTCTGTGCCATGTATGGGCCTGGTGCCAGCAGAGGCCAAAGATGGCATGGGTTCTCCTGTGACTGGAGTTACAGATGGTTGTGTGAACTGACATATGGGTTCTGGGTCCTCTGCAAGAGCAGCAAGTATTTTAAACTGCTGATCCATCTCTCCAGTCCCAGACACAGACTTTGAAATGATTATTTGCCTTTATGTGGCTGGGGCCCATCACTGTTTCAATAAAGCATCCTCAGCCTGTTGGTGGAGTCTGTCTGCTTCTGTGTCTCATTTTCCTAACATAGAGAGATAGATTTATCCCAGGAGACCTTAGAAAGAATGGTACCAAAGCAAAAGTGTCTAAACCTGGCTCAGTGGTTCAACAAAGGGCTGATGAGGATCATAAGCATTTTCAGAACAGAGCTGTCAACCACAATGTCAAGATGGTGACTACAGTCTATATTTCACAGAGGGCTTGATTTACAAAACACAGGAGTATTGACATGAAATTCTCTTAACTGGCAAACATTGCCCATAGAGTATATAATGATTGTGTACAGCTAAAGACATACATAGACAGCTACCATCCTCTTAGGACAAAACCTCAGGATACAAAGACAAGGAGGCAAGGACAAGAAAGGGACATTGGTGTGCCTGCTGTGGAGACAGGTCACTGGAATCTGAGTGTTCCAGGAAAAAGCCATGCCTGAAGCTGAAAGTCCTGTCTGCCCAGGAGTCTGGTTCTGAGGAAGACGGAGGAGGCCTGAGATTCAGGGCTCAGACAGCCAATTGCAGTTACTCCCCCAGAGTCTCAGGTTAAATTAACTTTGACTTTGCTGGTGGATACTGAGGTTAGTTATTCAGTAATAAATCATCCAATCACAAAAGCCCCACAGAAACAAGACAGCACCAATCCTGAGTATCTGTGGTTTCCGAAATCTCTGGAATGTACAATGGGAGACAGGGCTGGGTGCTGTTGTTGTTGTTGGTGGTGGTGGTAGTGTATGTGTTTCTCTTAAACTGGGTCTTAATGTAGTCCAATCTGGCCTCAAACTTGCTTTGTAGCCAAGCTGGCCTTGAATTCTCAATCCTACAGTGTCTACCTCTCAAGCTCTGGAATTATAAGCATGCACCTCCATGTCTTGTTTAGGAGACAGTTTTGACTCACAAATTCCTCTTTGGGGGAGGGATCTCTAACTACGCTGCAGGCTCAGGTAACTTTTTCCCTACAGAAGGCCAACAGTTCCACCTACAGGGTCCTCTGGAGCAGTGGCTCTCAACCTTCCTAATGCTGTAACACTTTAATACCTGATGCTGTAGTGACCCCCAACCAAAAAATTGCTTTTGTTGCTACTTCATAATTGTAATTTTGCTACTGTTATGAATCATAATGTAAATATCTGTGTTTTCTGATGGTCTTAGGCGACCTCTGTGAAAGGGTCATTCAAATCCAGATGGGTCACGACCCACAGGTTGAGAACTACTGCACTAGAGAAAATTGTCTGGCAGGCAACACAGGTTATAAACCCGCTAAAAGTTCATTGCGTGATGCCACTCATTCCCATGCTTGGCTGGTCTGAATTTGAGTCTCAGTATTCTGCTTCTGACAGAGAAAAGGCTACTGGCTGCATATCCTGGCTTGATTGATGTCTGTTGCTGGGAGAAACCTCTCTGACCAAATGCAACTTGAGGAGGAAAGGATTTATTTGGCTTATACTTCCAGGTCACCATCCATCATTGAAAAAGTCAGGGCAGTAACTCAAGCACAACATGGAAGAATTCTTCCTGCTGGCTTGCTCTCTGACTTGCTCACAGGCTTATACTTACCTAACTTTTTTTTTTTTATCCATCTCAGGACCAGCTACCTGCTTAAGAATAGTGCTCTCTACAGTGGGCTGGATCCCTCTGCCTCAATCAGTAATCAAACCAACACAGACATACCCACAAAAAAAAACAATCTGATCTAAGCAATTTCTTAACCGAAGCTTCTCTCAGATGACTGTGTCAAGGCTAACCAGAGCACTGGAGATTTACCGAATCTGGATAAGACAACTGGACAAGAAACAAGAAAGGAACAGTATTCCTTCTGGCCTACTTGGTGGGACCCATGGTTGAGCAATTGAGTGAGTCACTTTTTGAAAAGACGCTTTGATTAATTGCAATAAGCTGTCGATTACAGGACTAGGGTTATCCGAAGCCATATGAAGAGCATAACATTAGCTAGATATAGAATTTATCTTAAGAATAACCCAAAGAATGACCTCAACAAAACAGGGATTTTCCACAGCCAAGGTCAAGACCTACGCCAGGACTGGCAAGTCAACTTTATTCATGTGCCAAAGCCAAGAGTGTTCAAACACATGCTGTCTGTGTTGATACTTTTTCAAGGTATGTTGTGGTGTTTCCCATATCGACTGACAAAGCAACTGCAATTATTAAAGACCTTCTGAGAGAGATTATCCTTCATTTTGGACTGTTTAATAGCATGCATGATAATAACTGTCCTGCCTTTGTTTTTGAGATAACACAAAAGGCAAACAAACATGAATCCACTGGAGACTACCTAGATCCTGGTGGCCCCAAACCTTGGATAGGGTAGAAAGGATGAATCATGCCTTGGAAAGGACAATCTTAAATGGTGCCATGATGCACCTACATTGGGACCAAGTCCCACCTACTCTGAGAGAATAAGAGTAGTTCCCCTAGGGTTCCCTTGACTTGAGCCCTCATGACATTGTTTATGGGCAGCCACTCCAGACCAGGCTTAAACTGGGTGACTAGGTAAGAGACTGGGAATGGAAAATCCAGAATCATGTTCTTAAACTTACCTAGAATGGATACATGTGTTAGAGATTCTGCCCTTGGTGACAAGGTTCTGTTGAAAACTGGAAACACAGGCTCTCTGGAAGACTGAATTGTGGACTGGCCCATGGGAGGTGGTTCAGGTGACATTCATAGCAGAGCAGCTTGCTGGAGTTAAGCCTCAGATATACAATGCAAGATGAAGATGACATCAAAGACTAACAGACATTCAAATGAACAGGAAATCTGAAATGGCCTCTGTGCTCCTCAACAGCCCCAGAGGCTAGGAAGACTCTTGGAATAGCTGTCTCAGAAGGACCACAAGACTTACAGGTGTGGTGATTGACAGCAGTTGTCAACTTGACAGGATCTAGACTCCCGTGGGAGATAAGCCTATGGACATACTTGTGTGGAATTACCTAGAAGAAGTTAATTGAGATGGAAAGACCCACCCGAAGAATGGGCATTGCTGTTGCCTGGACTGAGGTCCTGAACTGCAGACATAAAGAAAGGGGAACTGAGCTTGCATCCATCTCTCTCTGCTCCTGTGTGCAAGTGCACCATGACTTGATGTCTCAAGCTTCTCCACCATGATGGACTGTAGCCCTGGAACTGTGAGGCGAAATAAACCCTTTCTCAAGTTGTTTTTGTCAGAATATTTTACCACAGCAACAGCAAAAGTAACTAACTCACCAGGCAAGGAGAAGAAGGCCATTTCCCACACACTGACTTCTGAGAGTACAGCACACCAATAGATCACTCATTCCTGATGATGCATACCTCTGTGAACATTTGTGATGCCAATTCAGGGCTTAGAAGTTGAGCATATGACTTGATCTATGGTAAAAGCCTATTGGGGCTATTGGACAGAAATCAGGTCCAGTAGGGGAAGCAGTCCTAGGAAGTGGGCTACAGTAGATCATTTAATACTGCGAGGTAACTGAAAAAAATGTAGAAGGATGCACTTTTAACCAGACAGGCAGAGCTCAGTGGGTTGAACAAAAAGCTAACGCAGTTGATGACACTGTCTCTGACATAAAGAATAGAGAAGGACTCTTCAGTGTTAATTTCTTGTGCCTTCTGGCTCCCAAGCCTTTCTGGCCTCAGAGCAGCCTTCCTGCTTTTCCTGTTGCTTATACTCCTCTGCACACCTGTCTGCTATCGTAAAAGTGCTCTGACTTACACAGCCTGTCTTGCTGGTAAGATGTTGAACTAACAATGATATGCCCAGCTGCAGATGCCTTATTTCATGTGAAACCAATATGAGTTATTACTAACAGTAGGAAAGAAGAGGAGACAGATAGGGAAATGTCATATTCTGCAGTATGAGGGCACATTTGTACTTCATATCATCTGCATTAAAAGCAGCCCAGCAATGCACATTGCTAATGCTTTGTTTGTTCTAAGTTAACCTTTAACATAGAGATAGTCTGTGTGGTGACTCCGGAAAAATGCAGGACTTGGGAGCCTTAGGTGTACACGAGCTCCTCACTACACAGAGTGAGCTGAGACGAGAGGAATGTGCAGGGAGCAATAAGAAGAGAAGCAGTAACATCCTGAATCTCATGGACAAGGCAGGCTTCCCAATCCGAAGTTCAAGACAAAACCTTGAATTGATGAATTGCCTCTGTACCAGCTCCCTAGACAATACACTAGCAGGAGCTGGCTGGAGGCAGATTTCCAGTAGTTTCTGAGATGGGTGGCTCTCTACACAAAATGAGCTTTCAAGATTCTGACTTTTGATTGCTATACTGACAGACACGCAATCTCTGGTATTCTGGTTAGATTTTCAATAGCCATTCATTGCCCACATCTGTGTATGATCAAACAGCCTTGTGACTCCCAGGTAAATCTTTTCTAAAGGTATTAATGTAGTCAACCACAAGATTCTCCCATCCCCAAAGGTAAGGAAGTTATCAGAAAACATGTGAAACCTCTAGCTGAGATTTTGTCCCTTGACTGTGACCTCAATGTTCTCACTAATATATTTGGAAAACACCTTGGTTTATGACTTTTTTTTGTTCCTTACCTATGATAACTTCAAAAATACATCTCCACATTGGGATATGTTATTTGGGGCATTTGGAATCTATGTTCTTATGCCATGGACACTCATCTTTGGGTCAAAAATAAACTATTTCTTATTTTTCTTGAGAGCTGTGTTTGTTATCAACAGTCCCAAAAGCTTAAAACTGATAATTTCAAGAAGAAGGGGATGTACTACAGAACTATAATAATAAAAACAGCTTGGTACTGGCATAAAAGCCAACATACGGACTAATGGAATTGAATTGAAGACCCTAATATTAATCCACACACCTATGAACATCTGATTTTTGACAAAGAAGCCAAAATTGTACAATGGAAAAAAGAAAGCATCCTCAACAAATGGTGCTGTCATAACTGGATGTCAACATGTAGAAGAATGCAAATCAATATCTGTCACCGTGCACAAAACTCAAGTCTAAGTGGACCTCAACATAAATCCAGTTACACTGAACCTGACAGAAGAAGAAGTAGGAAGTAGCCTTGAACGCATTGGCACAGGAGACCACTTCCTAAATATAATACAAGTAGCACAGACACCTAGAACACCAATTAATAAATGGGACCTCCTGAAACTGAGAAGCTTCTATAAGGCCAAGGACATGGTAAATAAGACAAAATGACAGCTTACAGAATGGAAAAAGATCTCTATCAATCCCACATCTGACAGAGAGCTGATCTCCAAAATATATAAAGAATTCAAGAAACTAGACATCAAAATATCAAACAATCCAATTAAAAAATGAGCTACAGAACTAAACAAAGAATTCTCAACAGAAGAATCTCAAATGGCCAAAAAACATTTGAGGAATTGCTCAACTTTCTTAGTTATCAGGGAAATGCAAATCAAATGACTCTGAGATACCATCTCACATCTGTCAGAATGGCTAAGAACAAAAACACTGATAATAGCTTATGTTCCAGAAGATGGGGAGCAAGGGGAACGCTCTTCCACTGTTGGTGGGAGTGCAAACTTGTACAGTCACTTTAGAAATCACTATGGTGGTTTCTGGGAATCAATCTTCCTCGAGACCCAGCTATACCACTCTTGGGCATATACCCCAGGAATGCTCAGTCATACCACAAGGACACATGTTCAACTATGTTCATAGCAGCATTATTCATAATAGCCACAACCTGGAAACAACATAGATGCCCCTCAACTGAAGAATGGATAAAGAAAATGTGATACATATACACAATGGAGTGCTACTCAGCAGTTAAAAAAAAGAAAAATGACACCATGAAATTTACAGGCAAATGGATGGAACTAAAAAATATCCTGAGTTAGATAACCCAGACTCAGAAGGACAAACATAGTATGTACTCACTCATAAATAGATACTAGATGAAAAGCAAAGGATAACCAGACTGCAATCCACAGCTCCAGGGAGGCTAGCTAGTAAGGAGGGCCCTAAGAGGGACACATGGATAGCCCTGGGAAAGGGAAATAGATGAGATTTCCATGAGCAAACTAGGAGTGTGGGGGCAATAGAGGGTATGAGATGAGTGATAAGAACACAAGAGAATAGGATGGTCAAGCTGGAGAGCAATGAAAAGAGATACCATGATAGAGGCAGACATCATGGGGATAGAGAGAAACTGGGTGCTAGGGAAGTTCCTAGGAATCCACAAGGATGACCCCAGAAATAGTGGAGAGGGTGCCTGAAGTGGCTTACTTCAGTAATCAGATTGATGAATACCCTAACTGTCATCATAGAGCCTTCATCCAGTAACTGATGGAAGCAGATGCAGAGATCCACAGCCAAGCACCAGGCCGAGCTCCAAGAGTCCAGCCGAAGAGAGGGAAGAAGGATTCTATGAGCCAGGGGCATCAAGATCACGATGGGGAAACCTACAGAGACAACCAAATTAAACTAGTGGGAACTCATGGACTTTAGACCAACAGCTGTGGAGCCTCCATGGGACTGAATGAGGCTGTCTGCATAAGTGAGATAGTTGTGTAGCTTGATCTACTTAAGGGGACCCTAGCAGTAAGATCAGGATCTATCCTTGGTGCATGAGCTGGCTTTTTGGAGCCCACTACCTGTGGTGGGTCACCTTGCACAGCCTCGATACAGGAGGAGGGGCTTGGACCTCAACTGAAAGTACCAGGCTCTGCTGACTCCCCATGGGAGGCCTTACCTTTTTGGAGGAGGGTGGGGGGGGGTGGGGGGAGAGGAGAGACTGGAGTGGGCAGGAGGAGGAAAGAGAGGGAGATCGGTGGTTGGTATGTAAAATGAATAAAAAATTTCTTAAAAAAAAAACAGAGGGGATGATCAACTAACTGAGTCAAGAAGTAGAAGAAAATGGAAATGAAAAATGTTTGGATTTAGCAACATTGGGCCACTGGCAATCCTGGTCAGTGTACTTCAAGCAGAATAGCAAGGGAGGGATCCTGACTGGAGTGGGTTGGTACTTAAACAGAAATGGAGAGAGTAAAGGCCATGAGTATAAACATGTCTTTTGAGAATTCACAGTGCACAACACAGACATAAGGCATTAAGGGGCAGAGTGTAGACAAGAAGCCTCTGTCAAGGAGGGTGATTACAGTGTAATCACGAGGTTGACAAGGACAGAGAAAAACAAAAGTAACAGACAACACTCAATCCCTCTGAAAACCAATAAAATGCTCGGTCTGGGACCACAGATTCCTAAAATTTCTAATCCTGTAAGTATGTTTCTATTAAATAAGCAATTCATACTTGACTTTTTTTTTTTTAACTGCAAGGAAAGTCTTAGGGTTGAGTTAAAAGAAAAGTTGGCATTTCCTTTTAGAAGAAAGAAAAATAGTGCCGTAGTAGAGCTATTTCCTCTAGGTGTGACTTTACCATTGGCCATCATGACTCAGTAAGTGCTGTGGTGACATACGGAATGACTTGACCTTCTCTATGTAAGGAAATAAGGACAATACAGTGAGAGTCTGTGGTGAAAGCTATTAACATTCCGTCCTAGGAGAGATGAGGGTCACTAGGCTCTCACGTGAGATTCCAGTCACCACCCCCACTACACCTACCTCAAGATACACATAATTTTGCCCCTGTGCACATGGCCTGGGAAGAAGGGGTAATAACCAGGAAATACAGAAGGTGGGAAGGTTGACTGAGGGTTAGGGTTCTTCAGTAGTGTAACTTTGGAAATAGAGGGACTTCCTGGTGGTATCCTGGCAAGAGTCAGCCATGTTTCTGTAAGTAATTTCTCACCCCTGTATACTCACGGAAATAATCTGAATGAATGTTTTACTTATCAGACTTCAATGGAATCATTTTTCTTTGGTCTGTTCATACCCTATCTATCTGGGGTAATTGCTACTTCTTCATGTCTCCCCAGGAAAAGAAATGAAACAACCACATAAACAAAAATATATTCATAAAAATGTATTTGTGAATCAGGTATGATGGTATATGCTTGGTTGCCTGAAAAGATGAGCCAGAGGGATCTTTTGAGTCTAAAGAGTTCAAGTCTAGACCGGTCAATAAGGTGTGATTACATCTAAATGTGTGTGTGTGTGTGTGTGTGTGTGTGTGTGTGTGTGTTTATATAAGTAGGAGGAGGAGGAGAAAGTAATTAATAAATTACTACTCAATAGCACTCATTAATAAATGAAGGAAGTCAGTATTACACACAGCATTACCCATTGACTCACTTTCTTCACAGTTTATATTTGCTGCAAGACCAGGTAAATCTGACTCTTCAAGGTCACTTCTGGGTTTAGGCTTATATTTGAAAGATGCATGCCTGGAAGAAATGAAAGTTATTCTGAATGAAAACAATCAGAAAATTTACAAAACATAGATAAGATATAGATTTGGAGAAATATAAACATGCCCATTTTACCGATGGAAGGCCGAAGACTGAGACCGAACCTGAAGTGGAGGGGACGGGACAAACCTGCTGCTAGGGCAGGAACAAGGGCACATGGGGTGCCAATATTTACAGAACATACATCAGAACTTGGTTCCAGAAGATTTGGGGGGACAAATCTAAATGGAAAGTGTTGAGATATGGACTCAGGGACAGTTCATACACGAGATAGGATGACAGCATCTATGTATTACATGGAGAATTTCACTTTACACTCTTTTCTATGTACTGTAACTGTCCCAAGAGGAGTGAAGATATTCCGAGGAAGGAAACTTGTACCAGTTTCTTGCAATGGTGGACTGCAAGAAACTGGCATATCTCAGAAGTCTCATGCTGAGCAAAGGGGAGGGCTGAAGCCTAGCATCAGCCAGAGGAGGAGCTGGTTTCCTAGAAAGAGACTTCACATAGTACAGGCAGATTATCAAACCACCTTTCAGAGCACACAGGCGATGAGGTGGTGAGGATCAGCAGGACCACACCTTGACCACAATGCTTAGGTCTATATGCCCCTTGCCCTCTATTTAAACTTAAATCCCATGTCAGGGTTCTGAAAGTGTGTGTGTGTGTGTGTGTGTGTGTGTGTGTGTGTGTGTGTGTGTGTGTGTGTGTAGGGGGACTACATGTCTGTGGACCTATTTATTTGATTCCCAATTTGTTCACTGTGGCCACAGTGAACAGCTCTTCTTTTTCTGCCATTTACTGTTATTTCTTTATGTGGTGTATTGAGGATGAGTGGCTGAGCCTAGCTTGTCAGGGTTAGGAGGATTAGAGTCAAACCCTAACAACTCTGGTAACAGTATGGTGGCTAAGATTTTTAGGTGCCACCTTGACTAAAATCAGGAATACCTAAAGAACTGCCAACTAATTCTCTCTGCAAGAGTGTTTCTAGACTAGGTAGGTACAAGAGTTAGTGGACTGAAGAGGATCTGCCCTCAGTGTGGGCAAGTGCCATTCAATCCTCCGGGATTCTAAATACAGCAACAACAACAACAACAACAACAAACAACTTTTTCTCTTTCCCAAGTGATGCACTTATCTCAGGCTGTTCTTGGATACCAGAATTGTAGGTCCCTTATCCCTTGGGTTCCAAGACTCCAAGTGCTCCCACCTTCCCTCAGGTTCTCAGGCCTTCAACTTCAGATGGAAAATCGGACCACCATTCCCTCATATGCTACTGTGTGGATGGTTTTGCTGAGAATTGCTGCTTGAAGCCGGCTTTTGCAGAACCAACTCTCAACCTGTAACCAAGTTACTGTGTGTTTTGAGATTATTTATAACCATGTACTTATTCTGCTTGTGTATAATCTACCCAACTTGTTGGAAATTAATTGACCTTGAAAAAGCAAAAACAAAATCATTGCAATCAGACTTATTATGCTTTGGCTCTGCAGAGCATTATGTCCCCTGCTTCTCTTTCATTGCTCATTCATGGCCCTGACTCCAAACAAAGTATGTGTGTATAAGATGTGGTGACTAGATCTAAGACCATTTGCTGAAGCAACAAAGCATTGAAAGCAATGCCTCATCCTCCCCTAAATATGGAAAATAATATGTTAGTGTAGCCTGGTAATAATTGATGATGTCTGCTTGTGTCTTTGTGTGCTGTTCTGAGTCAAAAGAGTCAGAAAAAGAGTATCTTCCTTGGTGAGGTTGGTTGCTGTAAAAAAATTGTTAAGACAAATTCCTCATCCCTTTTCAATACCATATTTACTTTGCTGTTCAATAAATAGGAAGAGTGGGCTTTGTTCAGGAGGAGAGATCAGAACTCTTCAGAATAAATTGGGCTCATCCTTGGGTAAAGGACACCAAGGGTTCCTTTCTTCTATATGGTGCCATAACGTGGTAGTAGCTTCCCAAGGTTTCCAGCCTGCAGAAGGCCTGATGGGGCTTCCCAGTCTCCATAATCCCATGAGCCCATTCTCCTAATAGAACTCTTGAATCTCTTCTTGAACTCACAGAGCTCCGCCTGCCAATGCCTTCCGAGAGAGAGCTGGGATTAAAGGTATGTGCCACTATGTTGGGCTCGATGTATTTTCTTACATTATCAGATAATCTACGGCTAATACAGGGCTTTAAAACTTTCAGCTGAATTATGATAGTTACATTTTTGACGTCTTAAGGTCACATGACCTAGCTGTTATCTTTGCTTCTGTCTTAGGTGTAGGTGGAACAATTGTGTCTCCAAATTCCACTTGAAGATCAAACAGCAGAGGTGTAGTCAAACGATTTCCTCTCTGTTTAAGCTGAATGTTGGTTTTCTGCAGTGAAGTCAAAATGAAAAAGTAAGTGTTCTTTCTACAGGCAAAATTCTCTATATTAAGTACAAAAATTATTTTCTCTCTTTCTCTACAGGGAGAGGGAGATAGAGAGACAGAGAGAATTTATGTGTAAGGGAATAATGGAAAATATTTCAGATTTATAATTAAAGACTGAAAACACTATGCATTACAATTTGAAAAGAACCTTATACCTTTACTGTATAACCTCTATGACTCTTACCCCATCTATTCAATAAAGGTAACACACTGATACCCATTCAGGAGCCTTTTTAACTCTAAATTTTTAGAATTTAAGGAGAGACCTATATAATTGCTGTAGACTCATTTCCTCTGAACTGAAATCTTCCTGCCTGGAGGGAGGAGGGAGGGCCATAGGACAGGAGGCTCATGAAACTTATAAGACTTGGGAAGTTGAGAAAGAAAGATCTTCAAGGTCCCTGCCCAAGTTATAGAAGTTGTAACCAGCTGCTCATCAGTGGAGCCACTTGCGAATTTTGAAGGGAATCCAAGGATATGGCTTCTCTCTCTCTCTCTCTCTCTCTCTCTCTCTCTCTCTCTCTCTCTCTTTTTTTTTTGGTTTTTCGAGACAAGGTTCCTCTGTGTAGCTTTGCGCCTTTCCTGGAACTCACTTGGTAGCCCAGGCTGGCCTCAAACTCACAGAGATCTGCCTGGCTCTGCCTCCCAAGTGCTGGGATTAAAGGTGTGTGCCACCACCACCTGGCTAGGATATGGCTTTTATGTGTTATCATTGATGCTGGAGTAGACTGTTTGGTGATGTAGCTGCCTCTGAGGTATGCATGCTCTCACAAGTAACCCCAATAAACTCACTGGGTTCACCGGTTTTTTGATCTGTTGTCTATGCTCCTCCTGTGGTGAGCAGATGTTTGCTTGTGTCTCTCCAGAAAGAATCATATAGTTCACATCTGTACAGGGACCAACAATCAAATATGATTTGGAGAGGTGCAGCTACATGTCCCCTGTGATGGGTAATAAGACATGCTACTGATATTGATCCATCTGAGGGTGGAGCATCCTTTGTAAGCAATCCTAACATGGCTTTCTTTTCTAGTATGATATGAGATACTGTGCTTCTTTTCTGCACTATCAATTGTATGCTTCTTTATGGGTGATAAGACATGCAACCAGAATTGAGCCATCTGAGAGTTCAGCATGCTTGCAAGATATCCCAGGGTGATCATCTTCCTCTATGTGGAATGTGGTGGCATTCCTTTTGGATGACTGATGTCTATGACCTGAGTAAGGAGATGCTTTCCAACTGGCTAATGGACCAGATGATATATTACAATCTGGTAAGTGGCATGGATATGATGGTAAGCGAGCTATGGCATCACTTGTATGGTCTGTGCTTGTAACTGAAGTTCATCTTTCCACCCAGAATGAACTTACCTCTGTAAGGAAGGAATTCCCATGGGAAAAAGACATGTAGATGCAAATCTCGGCACTAGCCTCTGATTTGGTAGAAAGGATGAAATAAAAGGACGAGATGTAGGTGTTGACTTGGTATTTCTCACAGCGGGGAGGACTCTGTGGGAGGAGATTAGAAGCTGGATCTGTCAGACAGCCCTTCCTGGGAACCCAGGAGAAGGTGTAGAGAGTGAGAAGGGAGTGAAGAAGTAAGCGTGCCGTGACACTTTACTTGTGCTCTAACATATAAAGCTTGCCTATAGATCAGAGCCGGGAGCTAGCCACTAGAGGCCCAGCAGTGGTGGTACACACCTTTCATCCCAGCACTTAGAATCTCATGCCTTTGATCCCAGTACTTGGGAGAAGAAACAGGAAGTGATATGGCTGGGTAGAGAGAGGAAGTGATAAGGTGAGGTGGAGACTGGGAGCTGGGCCCCTTTCAGTCTGAGGATTCCAAGAGGTAAGAAGTCTCTCTAGTGGCTAACTGCTCTGTGTCTCCGATCTTTCAGCTTTCACCCTGAAATCTCTGGGTTTTATTATTAAAACCAATTAGAATTTGCACTGTAGAAGTGACAGAAGAGAGCCCTCAGGTCTGAGTGTTAACTAAAAGGAAAACCTATGATTCGGCATGCAGATAGAGCCCTAATAGGCACAGTGTAGGAAACTGTGATAAGCAGGAGATGTTCAGTATCTGAATGACTTCAACCAAGAAAGAGTTCTGGGTAAGAAGAGTTTCTCACTGCTTAGCTTTTGGGGTCAAGGCGCAGTAGAAACAGAGGAACCAAGTAATAGAATTACTCATACCTCCTTCAGACAAAAGCTGTAGGATCAGAGGAAATCAGAGGGAGACAACTTCCTGATGGATAGTCCCTTACATGCCAGTTATTGCCAGCTTGGGGGCCCATATATCAGGGACTGGAAGACAGCAGAGGATAGGTAGGGATGTGGCTTTGAGGGCCAGTGTTTGATGCCCATTCTACAAAGCTGAACAGGAATGGGCATCAAATACTGAACTGGGCCTTCAATGGCCTTTGCTGAGCTCCACAGTGGGATGCAATCTTTATGAGGAAGGAGAGCTGTGGCAGATCTGAATGACTCACACTGGCAGATAAGTTGGAATCAGACGGTTCTAAAATCCTTAGGAGATGAAAAAGGATGACTGGACCTGTCCAGGTTACTTGAAAGCAAAGGTGGCAAGATCCCTGTCAAAGTTCCTTCTGGGGGACGGGAGACGGGATTGCTAGAAATCCAAATGCTGTGCTTTGGAGGCTTTAAAGGCGGGGTGCCAATTAATCAGGGTAAAGGGAGTAAAATACCAGGAGGTACCAGGTATTCCTGCTTCAACTCCTTGGTGTGGAGGAAGGGAATCTTTGACACTGCACCCAAGGTAACTGGTGATTACAGACTCCACATTGAACTGTAGATTTGTTGGTTCCTGACTAATGTGCAAAACACTTGTGTTTCAGTGGATACTGGAGCTAAGTATACTTTAAGTAATGACAGCTCCCCAAAGTACCAGAGGCAATGGCCAGCAATAGATGAATACAGGGATAGAACAGTATGAGAAGGAATGATTAAGCTTGTCCTGGGGGGTAAGCAATTCTTTTCCCTAGAGAATATGTTTGCATTTGTTCCCTGCAAGAAAGTACACTGGAGTGGGGATTGTTCATTCAGTCTGTAGGTCTTTAACCAGTTAGGTATCTCTGATGGAGAAGTGAGGCCTCAGATCCTTCTTGGAACTTGTCACCCTCACCCAGGGAGCTGGCTCAAGAGGTGGGAATGCCAGGCCAATGCATGAATGCCTTTGGCCCTGTTCTAGGGGCATCAGAGTAATCAGGCTTCACTTAGGACCCTTGGGGGTGGGGAGACATCCAGTGGACCTACAGCAGTGGTAGCACCCCAGGGTGAAGAGGCCAGATGTCTCATAAAAGGTGATTGACAGTGGATCAGAGAAAGCTAGATGAGGTAGCGTTTCCATCCACACTGCTGTACTCAGCACCATCATTTTGATGAAACAATTGGTTCAAGTGATGGAATCTTTTTTGTTTTATTAAACCTTGCTAACTTAAAAAAAAATCCCCTTGGTTTTTTAAATCTCAAGATTAACATTTGCTTGGGATGAGTGTAAAAAGGTCTTTAAATTACATCATGTGTTTATATATTATTTTGAAAGAAGTGTGAGTTGAAAAGGCACTTCCAAGAGCAATAGGGCTGTTAGGGGATGGCCTCAGTGTAAGTGGTGGGTTTCCTCTCTAGGACTGTCCATGGAGGTCCGTCCCTAAGACCATGAAAATAATAAGACTATTGTCTGTACAGCTGATGGAGTGTCAGAACTGAACTAGCTAAGACCATATTGCTGGCGATGTCACTCACACACTTTGGCTGCAGGACATGGAGAAATCAAGTAGACTAAACTGCAGGGTTCCTCCCTGCTGGATGGCTGTTGGAGCTGTAGGTTGTTTTGAGCCTATATTTAAAAATAATTTCCGGGGAACAAAAGTCAACTTACTCGTGCTAAAACTCTAATATTTGGGAAGTATTACCTTGGTTAACTGTTTTGCCTTGAATTCTGAGTCCTGCCTACTTAAGTTTACTTTGTTTCTATATAGTTCAATTATTCTTAATCCAGTAACAATGCCAAATGTTACTTTTCCTTTTTAAAGTTTTACTTATATTTTTTTGAGAATGTTCTACACTGTATTTTGATCATATTGTTTCCTCTTATCCTATTCCTCTGAGATCTGCCCCCAACTTTGTGTTCTTCCTTTCTTTAAAACAAACCAAAAACCCAAAACCACAGAGTCCAATTTGTGTTGACCAATTGCTCCTGAGCATGCAGCTTGTCCTAGAGTGTCATTCCATTGAAAAAAAACTGATTTTCCCTCTTCCAGTAGCTGTCAATTGCAAATAGCTTCTTGGTTAGAGGTGGGACTTGATACTTTTCAGGTATCTACTAAGTAACTTTGTATGTACTTATCATATTGGTAACAACTGTGGGTAGCCATATTTAGTGCTTGGGAGGCAGTATTTTTTAAAGCAGTTTTGATACATATGTGACCTAGCACATGACAGCTACCTAGAAGTGATCTTATATAGTTAATTGTTATCATTGCTGTTCTTTTTTGCTGTCCTGGGGCCTCCAGTATCTCTACCACTGAATTATGTATGTCCTTGATTACTTAATAAGTATTTTTATTATCTTCTTAGATAAATGACTTTCAACTGATCTTCTTATAAAGTTAAAAGCCATTTATATGAAGATATAAATGAACTTGTCATATTAATGCATCATTAATTATAAAGTAAAAATCTTATCTGAAATGTTAGGTTTTTTTTTTAACGGTACAGTATTCCCAGCTTCCACTTCATACACCTTTGATCTGGCGGCTGCAAGTACCCTTGCATTCTCATCCAGAACATCTAACTTCTCCAGAACTTTTTCCATCTTCTGTCAAACAATTCCTGTTTAAAAGGGAAGAAGAAGAAATATACAATTCAACTCAGACTGAAACACATGATGGCTATTTAGGCATAAGAGGAGAGTCCTTTTCTATTACTGGTCTGGGTACATTCTTTGTTGGTCACAGAATCAGTTGCAGAATTATAAAAGCACTTGATTTTTTTTTAACAGGAAAAAAACACAGAACTTTGAGCTGTCACATGAGAGCCTGATGTGTACCTACTGAAAGTAAGACCGTGTGACCGAACATCTGTTCTCTTCTGTCATGATATGATTTAATTCATTTTATTTTAAAAATACTTCATCTATTTTTGTTTTATGTGCATTAGTGTCTTGCCTGCATATATGTCTGTGTGAGGATGTCGATCCCCTGGAACTGGAGTTACAGACAGTTGTGAACTGCCATGTGGGTGCTGGGAATTGAACCCGGGTCCTCTGGAAGAGCGGCCACTGCTCTTAACCGCTGAGCCGTCTCTCCAGCTCTCATGATATAATGTCAATGAAAAGAATGCAAAGACTTCAACGTCCTAATGTTGACACTGGCGCATAGCCTTAGCAGGCACCTGGGAGCGCCGATCTGAAAATCCTCCCTAGGGCTCAAAAGATGCGATGCCTATGAGCTGGATAAACGTCAAAGTCTGGTCTAATTTATCTCTGCTTTTGGATGAGTATCATGTGATCACACATGCTCAGTTCCCAGCTATGACGAACAACTGTGGCTTCTCATGTGCATTCATCTTCCTTTACTTGTTGCTTCTTAATATTTATATTATTATAATTTAATATAATAATAAAATATTAATGTTTATATGGCCAGTCTTCCACTCCCTCCATTCCTAACTTCTCTTCATCCAGCAACACCTCCATAGAAAGCAATCCCCCTGCACCATGATATGATTAGCAACTGTCTGCATGCAGAAGAAAGCCTCCTGGCTACCCCCTCTGCACTGTGCACTTCTAATTCACCGCCGAGTCTCTAATACCCTCACAACTTAAGTTGTTAGCTGCCAGAGAAAACGGACAGCTGTGAACGCTGTGACTGTTTTGGCTCCAGCAAGGCTCTTGCCTTTGACAGTGCCCTCTTGAGGTTCTTCTGGTCCTTTTTTTCAATCTATCAAATTGAAAAAAAGAAAATAAATGAAAAAGAAAACTGAGGGAGAGTGAAAGCAACAGAGCCCATATTGAGGGCACTTTGACAAACACTGGACACATGAGCAGTGCTAAACGGACTCAGCAGGTTGTAGTCACACACACACACACACAAGGCATACACACACTCACACAAGACACTCACACAAGACACACACACAAGGCATACACACACTCACACAAGAAGACACACACACACACACACTCACACAAGACACACACACACACACACACAAGACACACACACACACACACACACACACACACACACACACACACTCACTCACACCCCAGTAATAATAAATCAAGTTATGAATTTGAGGGAGAGTTGCATCTGGGGGAGTTGTGTGCCCTGAGAGGAGTTGGAGGAAAGAGGTGATAGAAATTATGTAAATGCAGGACTCGAGCACAAAATTTCTCAAGAAGTAAAAAAAAATCTAAAACAGACACAACCTAACTAACAAGCCAACCAAGCAACTAAACCAACCCTTCTTTTCCCCCACCTTCAAATATACAACAGCATCAGGGTCCTGCCTGAAAGCATGGCCTCTGGAGTCAGATGGACTGTGCTTAATCTCTTAGCGATGCCACAGGATAGCTGTATGGCGATGGGCTTGTTGCTTAACCTCTCTGTGTGCCCCATTTAAAAGGCCAAAACAATAACAGTATGGAAATCATGGGGCTGTTGTAAAGTTTAATTGTGCAGAGACAGTTGGGAAGATAATTGTTTGATAAACTCAGTGAGGATAGACTTACCAGTTAGATGCCAGGTGTGTGGGATTCCTTTTTCATACGTGCAGCACTAAATGTCTTCTTGGGCTGCAGACCATCTCATCTTCTGCTACTCTTGCCGCAGTGTGATTAGTGGAGACCTGCATGTGTCTGTCTGTCTGCTTGTTTCCTTTGGCTATACTTGCACCAGCTTTCTCAGAAACTCAGCAAAGGACCAGAGTTCCACAGTCTTTTAGTGTTTTTTCTTATCTAGCAACTCCTTGTCTTCCATACAATGACTTCCCATGATCTTGCTTCCGAATTTCCATCCCTATTTTACTCACGGTATTATGCTGAGTTTTAGATAAATTCTTGTTTATCGTTTTTAGTTCTGGGAGCTGGAACTAAAGCTCTGTGTTACAAGACCCACAGGCAGGCCTTGAGTGCCCTGTGACTATTGAGGAAGAACACCGTGTTCAGCATCCCCCATGTCTCCACACTGGAATCTCAGCAGCAAACAGGAGTATTGTGGTCAATAGTTTTCAGCATGTTTCTTTCTGCTGATATAACTGGGGGCAAGAGAGATGGACTAGTGTCTGAAATCTGCAGAGGTCTCACGAGCTCTTACACTTTGGTGGGCAATGGTCTCTTCTGGAATGTAGGGTTCTTACATGTCACAAAGCCAACCTTCCAGACCTTTGGGGTTAGAACTCACCTTGAGGCTATCACACTGCTCTGTGAGCAGCCAGGCTGTGCTTTTGCACACAGGAAAAGCCCTTGTCATCCTTGCCATGATTCCATTGTTCTTCTCTAGCCCTTTAGGTTTCTGCTTTTTCTCCCCAGGTCACTGCAGCCTACCTAACCCACTGATTTGCCTTTCTCTCAACGGTGTTCCTCATCCTCGGAGTAGTGGTCATTCACAATGCCTTCTGAGCAGTCTGTTTTTCATAAGACAATGATAAGGTCCAGCTCTAGCCCACAAACTATGGCTTGGTCCACCTTATCTAAGGAATGGGCCTCCAGGTTTTCAGATGATACCCAAGAAAAGACAATGCAAGATGTCTATCTACCTCCCCCACAATATTCTCTCATCTTCTCCCAGACACGTCCCACCGATTCCTGACCATGTCTGTGAACTTAGCTCTTCCCTCTACTCTGAAAGTCCTCTCTTCAAGTGTTCTGATCATAAGCCTGCCTGTCAAATCCCAGTGTAAAGCCTCCCTCAGTTTTGAGCCTTCCCTTGGCCTCCTCTCTGTCTTGGTGATGTCTCTCTCTTTTGTGTGTTCCTATCGTACTTCATTTTACTTCCTCCTAAAGAGAGCCACTCTCAGCCTGGCGGGGCTGGCTCACTCCTTTAATCCCAGCACTCGGGAGGGGGAAGCAGGAAGACATGTGAGTTCAAGCCCAGCCCAGGCTACAAATCGAGTTTCAGGACAGCCAAGACTGTTACACAGAGAAACCCTGTCTCAAAAACTAAAACATAACAAAGAAACAAACAAACAAACAAACAAAAGATCCACTCTCTGACTCGTCTCTTCCTCAGTGTTGAAGCTCATTTGTAGGAAGACTTGAGCTGCTCCCCTCTGCATCTCTGTATCAGCATTTTGCATTCAAATGCAACCTGCACAGTACAATTTAATCTGGAGATGTCTCCAAGTGGAACGTCTTATGGGTGAGCACCTTGGTGCACCTACAGTGACTGGTGTTAATTCAGGATAATTCTCTTTGTGGAAGATGAAATATTGAGGTGGGGGGATTGTTATGAAATGTAGATTTTGCCGTATTAAACTCAGTACAATAGTTTTTAAAGGGAATGAATTTATGGTTTTGAGTTTGTTGTTTGTTTGTGTGTGTGTGTGTGTGTGTGTGTGTGTGAGAGAGAGAGAGAGAGAGAGAGAGAGAGAGAGAGAGAGAGAGAGAGAGAGAGAGTGTAAGGGAGGAGACAGGGTCTCACATTATAGTCAAGGCTGGATTTGAACTCATGGCAGCCCTTCTGCCTCAGCCTCTGACATGCTGGGACTTATAAGCACAGGCCATAGCTGGGTGGTGGTGATTCATGCCTTTCATCTCAGCACCTGGGAGGTAGAGGAAGGTGGATCTCTGTGAATTCGAGGCCAGCCTGGTCTACAGAATGAGTTTCAGGGCAGGTAAGGTGGTTACACAGAAAAACACTGTCTTAGAAAAACCAACCAACCAACCAACAAAGAAATAAATAAAAAGCATAAGCCATCACATGATTTTAACTGCTAGATATGTAATGATAATTTTTGATACGTGTAGGGGTTAACAAACAAAATAGAAAAGTTAGATTAGAGCACAATAAATTCCTAATCACTCTCTGGTCAATAACCCACAGCCCTCACTTCAAAGGCTGTCACAAAAGAAACATTAGGAGCAGTCTCATCAGCCCACTAGAGACTGAGTAATTATCAAATAACACAGAGCTTAAAAAACAACAACTATTTTTAAGAGCACAGTTCTAACAGTGTGCTCCTGACCTCGGGACTAGAAGTTCTCTCTAGTCCAGGTTCCCTGAAGAGGCTTGCTTCCCGAAGCCCCGAATATCTGTTGAGAGAGTTCAGAAGAACCCAGAATCTCTAAACTCTTAAACAGCAGAGCTGAGCAATTACCGAGAAAACAGAGGTTTAAATCAAGATTGACTTCCATTATGTGCCTTTATCAGCTCAAACATTTATCCCTGGAAGACAAGACCAGTGAGAGACAAGGCTGGCTTTTTTTTGGTCTGGCACATCCTACTCAACACTGTACTGAGATTACAGAGCAGACACCCTCTTCCTTTGTCAAGTAACTTCTACTTGCTAATCAGCCATCTTCCTCGGCTTACATTTCCAAGTGCAGTTACAGATAATTTTTCCCTTTTAGATCAAAGATGATAAATGGTCAGTGTTACAGAGTGAATACCTCCTCCCACCCACTAACCTTCAGTCCTCTAGAATTCGATGATATCTGGAGATATGCTCTCCAAAGAGGTCAAGTAAAAATGAGGGTGGTGGGTCCCAACTTGTCCCTAAGACTGGTGCCATGTAACAAGAAACCAGCTCTGACGGATACAGGGTAAAGTCACAGACAGAAGCCTGCACACCAATGTGAGGTGCCTAAGAAGGCGACCCTGCCCACCCCTCTTTCCAAGGCTCTGCATCTGGAACTGTGAAAACACAGTTGCCTGCTGTTTACCCTCCCGGTCTCTGATGCTTTGTCATGACAGCCCATAAAGACAAGTCGTTTTCAAACATCCTTGAGCAGGACCTGGTGGAGCAGGCTTTAATCCCTCTAATCTCAGATACTTGGGGTTAAACAGGAGCTTCCAAGGGTTGCCTGGGAAACCTGGTGAGACCTTATGTCTTAGTTAGGGTTTCTATTGCTGTGAACAGACAACCATGACCATGAAATGCTTATAAAGGAAAACATTTAATTGGGACTGGCTTACAGCTCAGATGTTTAATGCATTATCATCATGGCAGGAAGCATGGTGACATGCAGGCAGACATGGTGCTGGAGAAGGAGCTGAGAATTCTACATCTGGACCTGTAGGCAACAGGAAGAGACAGTGAGCCACTAGGCCTGGCTTGAGCTTCTGAAATGGCAAAGCCTACTCCCAATGACACACTTCCTCCAACAAGGCCAACCTACTCCAACAAGGCCACACCTCTTACTCCAACAGTGCCACTCTCTATGGGTCTCTGGGGATCATTTGTATTCAAACTACCACAACAGTGAAAAAAGGAGTCTGGGATATAGTTCCATGGTGGAGAGCATGCCTAGCATGAGCAAAGTGCACTGGATCCTAGCATCTCAAAAAATAAAATAAAATAAAATAAATATAAATAAATAAATAAATAAATAAAATATAAACAACCCACACCAATTTTTCTCCTTTCTTTTTATTAGAGAAAATTTACTCTTCATTTAAAATATTAGTATATATTCATTATATATCACAATAGATTTTACTATAGCATTTTCAGAAATGCATACAATATATTTTGATTATATTCACTCACCCTCATTATCCTTTCTTGCCTCACTCCAATTTTTGCTGATCCCCTTTCTCTTCCTAACTAGTTCCCCTTCTAAGTGAGGGGTTAATTGCAGGAGTGTGGGCAACCTACCAGCGGCTTTGCTACTGAAGAAAGTGTCTCTCTATCCACCCAGAAGCCCTAGCTTCCTGTAGCTTCTCAGAGCATTTCATTGGTGAGACTTCTACTCCATCTTTCTGGAATCATATGCCTCCATCTTTTCTTGGGGTAGTGATTAACAAAGCCGAGAGGAATGCAGTGGGCCAGTGGTTGAACTGTTTCTGACTTCACAGTTCTGACCCACTCTTCATTTTCAATCTTTAGCAAAATTTGCCTGTCACCAATTTGATATAAGATTTCATGTTTCAAAGGAGAACTACCAAAAGATTTTAAAAGTATGATCAACATGCACATATGGGCAGGCAAGCAGAGGGAATAATTTAGCAGCCTGGGACTTGGTTTGAATTATGCACACACCTCATGTGTTCTTGACAGCCTAGGACCTTTTTCTGCACATGGAAACCTAGAGACTTAGTCAGGATTTCTATTGCTATAACAAAACATCATGACCAAAAAGCAAGTTGGGGAGGAAAGGCTTTATTTGGCTTACACTACCACATCGCTGTTGATCACTGAAGGACGTCAGGACAGAAACTCAGAGGCAGGAGCTGATGCAGAGGCCATGGAAGGGTGCTGCTTACTAGCTTGCCCTCCCTGGCTTGCTCAGTCTGCTTTCTTACAGAACCCAGAACCACCAGCCCAAGGATGGCACCACCCACAATGGGCTGAGCCCTCCCCATTGATCACTGATTGAGAAAATGCCTTAAAGCTGGATCTCATGGAGGCATTTCCTCTACTGAGATTCCTTCTTCTCTGATGACTCAAGCTTGTGTCAAGTCCACACACAAAACCAGCCAGTACATGTTTTTATAACTCAATGTGTCAATCAAAATAGAGAACCACCCTCTCTAGGACCTCTTAGCAACCAAAAGCCTTTTTTTTTTTTTTGACTCCCACAATAAGAAGCCACAAACATTAATTGGGGCCCTTGAATACCTTTACTCATATGACCTACTGTCACCCTGATGGAGGTTCTGACCTGTTCTACAGTGTCTCTTTTCGCAAGTCTGTGTGAACCTTTATTTCAATTCTCTAGACCTAGAGACATCCTCTGACCACTGAACAACACGAGAGAGTAATACTTTTCCACAGCCTATCAAATAATGGTTCAAAGAATTGCTAGGCCAATCTGGAACTCTACCATAATTACCACAAAAGCTAATAGAACTTCTAGCCATTCCAGATTGCTTCTGCCTCAGCAAGTTGAAAAATCTAACCATTAATGCTGCCCTGTTCGTGTGTCCTGCCTCTCATGCCTTACTAGTGAGGGAACCCACCTCAAACACTCACCTACAGTGTGTTAATGAGAAGCCAAAACCAGAAATAAAGTTGAGAGAGCTCGCCCCAAGTTCAGTCAGTACAGAAAGAGCAAAGGGGTCTTTCTTTCTTTCTTTCTTTCTTTCTTTCTTTCTTTCTTTCTTTCTTTCTTTCTTTCTTTCTTTCTTTCTCTTTTTTCTTTAGTTTTTCGAGACAGGGTTTCTCTGTGTAGCTTTACGCCTTTCCTGGCTTGGTAGACCAGGCTGGCCTGGAACTCATAGAGATCCACCTGGCTGTGCCTCCTGAGTGCTGGGATTAAAGGCGTGCGCCACCACCATCCGGCGCAAAGGGGTTTTTCAAAGAACCCGGATAGGCCTGTGGGCTCCATTTGCACCTCTGTCCTCATACATTCAAGAATGTGCTTTCCCATGACTTCACATCCAAATGTGGTCCTCAGGACCCACCTGCGGGGGCCAGAGACAAGCCATCTCCTACCACAGGACAAATCATGACCTTCTTGAATGCTGGTTCTTCCTCAAACAATCCGGGTCTATGCACCTTTGTCTTTCAGCTTGCTTGCTTTCCTTTGCCTACTTTGCTAAGATAACAGTGCATCTTGTATCCATAGAAACCATCTCTGGAGCTCTCCACCTTGAGACCAGCATTCTTACTCTCTGAGGTGTTTCACTCCACATGCTCTTGTTACCCAAAGCCAAAGTGACTCATAAGGTACTCATAAAACTTGTGCAGAAGGAGCCGAGGGAGAGAGCCTAGAGCGGGAAAATGACCTGGAGAGAAGAACGAAGGGCAGTTGCTTTGTGTTTCTCATAGAAATGGAGAAAATTTTAATAAGCTTAAAACTCACATGCAGCCTGCAGGTCTGAATTGAAATTGGCAGCTTATATTGGAGTATTTAATGGAAACTTATTTTCATTACTTATGAAGTTAGAAAAAATCCATTCTTATCCACAAGGCCAAGAAGTATATAGAAAGATCCTTGTACACATGAACACACAAACAAACACCACACACACATACACACACACACACACACACACACACAGAGTGAGAGAGAGAGAGAGAGAGAGAGAGAGAGAGAGAGAGAGAGAGGACAGACATCATACAGACACACATACACATCATTCACATGCAACACAGAATTACAGACTAAAGATGAGTACTTGGAAACAGCTTGAATTTGATCAGGAGTGGGGGAAATTTTATATAAGATGGATTAAAATTTCAGCCAAGAGTTCTCTTGATAAACGTTTGGAGAATGCATCAAATATGCATTGATACATCAAAATAGGAAAAAGAAAAATTTAAACAAGAAGGTCTAATGAGAAGCCCATCCATGTCCAGGGCAAGAACTTGGAAACAAACTGTAGTGCCATACAACAGTCATCAAGTTGGTATAGTGCTCAGTAGCAAAGCAGTTGCTTGGCAGTGGTGAAGCCCTGGGTTCCATTACCCTTTGGCCATGTAACAACCTTTAAAAAGGACCCTGAAAATAAAGGAAAGAAAAGAAAAAATAGCTAGAGTTTGCTAGTCACACTCATAGCCAATGCATGAACTCATTTTATTCTATATACTTGTCATACAAGAAACACAATAATAAAACATATAAGTAGTTGACACTATCACTTGTTGAACTATGTACACTGAAGAACAAAGGCTTGATTGGGATCAGTAACATGAATGCTATTGGCCATAGCGATTTGTCAGATGCTGTTGCATGTTAAGGAGTTTTCAGCAAAGCTACAGCTGTCCTCAGGAGTAGATTGGGGCGGGGGTATAGGTGGACATTTGCAGAAATGGCCACAGGGACCCAAAATAACTGGCGTGTATTTTTCTGTCTCTGTCTCTTTTGTCTCTCTTTCTCTCCCCCATTCTCTATCTCCCTTTCCCTTTCTGTGTGTGTCTTGAATGCAATCAAGTGGAGTTTTTAAAAGTATATAAAAGCAGAGAGAAATACTTTCTCTTAGAGAAGATTTCACCACTTGGTGGCAGTATACCCAAGTTTAGACGGTTGAAAATTAAAAGCAAACTATGACATGAAAGGCACCAAATATCTCCTGACCACAGTTGCAGAATCACCCCCAAAGTGCTCCCTGGCTGGCTGGAAGTTGGGCTGCTGTTCTTTATGCTGCAGGTGTCAGAAGCACCCTTCTCAGGCTGAGGAGGCTGGCTCTGTGCAGTGTTTGTCTAGAAAGCACAGGGCCTTCACACGAAAAAGCCATCTCTAGGGCCAAACATTTTGTTTCACCTGTAATTCATGCCATTTTAACCCTCATTATGGATCTGTGAAACTGCTTCTACACAGCAGTGGATATGATTAAATCAATGCTTAAGCCACTTTCTTATTTCGGATATCTTTCTTTTTGTTGCCGCTGAGACCCAATTCATACTTTTTATATTTGGTATTCCTTACAGAAATAGGAAAACCTCTCCATCTCTCCTTCTCTCTCCTTCCTCTTATCAAGACCTTGCTATCTAGCCCAGGTCAGTGTCAAACTTTCAATCCTCTTGCTCCAGGCTCCTAGGTGCTTGGATTACAGGCATGCTCCGAGCTCAGCCAGGTCTTTCTTTTAGTGAGAGACATTCTCACTTAGGGATAGGGAGATGGTGAAGTGAGAAAAAATGCTTACTTTGCAAAAAACAAGGACCTGAGCTGTGAAAAGGACCAACCCCATGTGACAAAGGCCAACGGCAAGCCAGTGGTGGTGGCACACTTCTTTCATCCCAGCACTTGCGAGGCAGAAGCAGGCAGGTCTCTGTGAGTTCAAGGACAGCTTGGTCTACAGAGTGAGTTCCAGGACAACCAGGGATACAGGTAGAGAAAACCCTGTCTGGAAAACAAAACAAAACAAAACAACAAAGAAATAAAGAAAGAAAACGTCCACTTGTGATCATAGCACTGAGGAGGCAGAGACAAATGGGTCCCTGGGCTTGCCAGCCACTCAGTCTAGCCTACTTTGTCAAACTCTAGGTCAATCAGAGACCCAGTCTCAAAACAACAACAACAACAACAACAACAACAACAACAACAACAAGCAAACAAACAAACAAACAAACAGATGGGCAGTGCCCAAGGCCCAACACCTAAGGCTGTTCTCTGGACTCCACATGTACTCATGTACACATATATGCAAGCACACACACATGAACATGACCATAGAAGTTCTTGTCCCTTTGCATGTCAACAACAAATACGATTATAAGTGAGGATATCTAAAACCATTCTTCTTATTCATTTCGTGTTATACTCAGAGTTGTTCTTATGTTACCTATGTATTTACAAATCCTGTTGTGGAGGGCCATTGTTCAGGCATGGCATGGTCACTACCATCTTGAAATCAGAGCCATGGTAACAGCCCCAGGAGACCCTCAACAAGGTTGGGTCTATTAACACTTGATGGTAGAGGAGCACAGGAAAGGTAATCAGACACTTAACCTGAGATTCCAGCCACTCCCTTCTACCTACTCACTTCTTACCCCACTGCATGTAATTCTGTCCCAGGTACACAAGGCCTCAAGATGTGCTGGTGTATGTAGGAGGTGGAAGGTTAGCTGTATAGGAGACTTCAGTGAAGTAGCTTTCATGAGACATATCTTAATGTAACAGAAGGGTAGGGTGGAGAAAGTAACATCAAACTTAGCCTATGAAAGAAACCAATGACAGAGAAAAAGGCTGGAACCTTGACCCTTTCTTAACCCTTCCAAGGTCTACACATAAGGGGCTGATCGGGCCCAGTGCCACTGAGCACCTAACCTTTCCCAGCTCTCTGGCCTGCTTTCTTGCTCAGAAGTTTGCTTTTTCTTAGTACATCATCTCTGCTTCTACCATTATCCATGTGTCCCTGGTCCAGTTCCTTGTTTGAAGACACACTAATCTGGAAATCTCAGCAGATGTACTCTGAATTCCAGTGTCAGCTCATAGCAGTTGGTAAATCACCAGACAGGAAGTCATATTCATGTTCGTGATCTCTTAATCTCCTCAAAGGAAGCTAGGATCTTGTGCCTGCCCACTAGCCTGCCTGCTGCCTCCCGCTCTTCTTCTTCCCTCCCTTCCTCCCTCCCTCCATCTCTCTCTCTCTCCCCCTTTCTTCCTCCCTCCCTCCCTTCCTTTCTTCCTTCCTACCTCCCTCCATCCCTCTCTCTCTCCCTTCCTCCCTTCCTTCCTTCCTTCCTTCCTTCCTTCCTTCCCTCCTTTCTTTCTTTCTTTCTTTCTTTCTTTCTTTCTTTCTTTCTTTCTTTCTTTCTTCCTCTTCACATTTTGTTTTCTCTCCAAAGCACATGGAGACAAGGGACCCAGCTGTAGAGATTGTGGTCATGGTATCAGAACAGATGTGAAAGGAGACTCGACAACAGTTTTGGGCACCAAGTCCAACCTTCTTCACAGTTGATAATGCCACAAGGTCAGGGGAAGAAAAGTCCTCAGATGTGCCCACATCCCCACCATGCCTAGCTACTGGGTTCCATAATGCTACCACTCCCCCAGATATTCTTAAACTGCCAGTACTTTGCCCATCTCTACTCCCCCTTTTTATTTTCTTCTCCTAGGATAGCCTTGATGCCCCAGCATGGGCGTGGAGAGAGTGATGATAGCTGCAGAGTTCATGTCTGTATTCAACCGTGTTCTTAGAGAACCATCCCTACTCTGGGACTCAGGCTGGGGCCAGAGCAGGAAGGACAGAAGTGTGATGTGAAGGCTGACTCTGTTGCCTACAGTGCCTGGACCTGGATACTTGGCAGTTTCATGTTGTTTCCACCAGGGTTCATGATCCTTGATCTATCCTTCAGGGCCACCCCCTGGCAGGAATGGGAGGTCAGAGGCTAGCTCTAGAAGTCCCAGAGACAAAAGTGAAAGAAACAAAGGGAAGCAGAGGCTGGTAGGCTAGGCTCAGCACTGTTCAGGGTCTGGATGCCTTAGTCCAGCTCTGGGGAGCGAGGGGCACAGGTCAGGCAGGGCAATGGATTCTCATCCCCCTCACCATTCTTGATCAACTTTTCTCTGCACTCCCCTATCACTGTTTTGTGTACCCCCAGGGAAAAACAGAGGATCCAGGAATAAGCTAGAAGGCATGTGGATAAACTATTTGGTCAAAATCCCTATGACCATCTGCCTATACTACAGGCTCTCCCATGCCAGAATCTCCCTGACTGGGATTCTCACATCCGAACAGGGATGCACACATCTCCACAGGGATGCACAGATGTAGGATGATGAGGGAGAGTCTCATCACAGGGATAAGTTGTACTTAGAAACCTGCTAACAATGATAAGATAGGAAGTGCATACAAGCAAAGAAAGAAAAACCTGCCCTATTTCTCAAATGATTGAGGCTTTCAGAAAATTCACCAACCAGAAGCCCATCCACTAAAGTCCAGCCTATTCTGAGCTAACATTTTATTCATTGATCAACCCCTGCCTGACATCCATAGAAAATTCCAAAATCCCTACAGATAGGGCCTCAGAAGCCATGGACTCAGCTGTTCATGTTCAACAACTGAAATCTGAAGGAAGACAAAAAGGAACAGAGAAAGGCTTCCAAATTATTATATTTGTCCTTGTAGGTGCCATGAGCCAGTCCATCTACCAAAAATCAATCAACCAGACAACTTCCCCCCATCATGGGCCATGACATAAATACAACAGATGGCAATTAATAATTCAGGCATTGACCCATCAGATGACTAACTCTCTGATGGAGCAAATTCATCAAGCAAGGCTTATAGGACAACAGACTCTGAAATCTGGTTGTTTCTATCTGTAATTTTTCTCATGTGCTACTACATTTCTTCCCTAAAAACAGCTATGGGTACTTTCCCCACTGCCTGTGTGCTTATCTCATGTATATATTCCATCTACTGGGCACATATATATTTGTGGATGGTCAGGAAGATGATTTCTTCGTAAACTGAATAATTTTGAGGAATAGAAACAATACCAGCATATATTTATAGCTCAGACTGACATAGGAAAATAGCAATCTTGACAATATTCTTGGTTACAAAGACAGTTTTTTTACACCATTAGCTGATTTAAGACCTCAAAACAAATTCAGAGCAGACTAGTTGTCCCTACAAATGAACTGCACAGGGACAGATTCCCAGGTATCTGTTGAACCAATGTGAGGCATGAAGCAACTTTAGTGCCAGCTGCTCACTTGCAAAAGTCTGGCTGATAACCTTAAAGACATAACTCCCTGCACAGATTCTCTCAGCAATTGACTCTCTGCACATACCCCCAATACCAGTTTTATGATGTAAGACTCACGGTTCAGCCAACTAACTGTTTATTGTTTAGGTCCTGAATTTCAATGTCACTCTCTGTTGGGAAATGCTGAGCACTCAGCTATGTGCTTCCTATTCTTGCTTTACAGTATGTCTGACAGTCAAGCATGGCCTATTCACTCACTGGCCAGTCAGCATGGAATCCCTAGCCTGAAAGAAACTATACAATTTCTTAGGTGTTATCAGAATGGCTCTGCTTTGTATGTTTACTCAAGGGATGTTTTGTGACCTCAAAATATAACTCACATATTTGTCCAGAGTTTTTTTTTCTATGAGAGAGCTGGGTAGAAGAGAGATGAAGATGTGGAGAGATGTATAGAAGAGAGATGTGTAGAAGAGAGGTGTGTGGCTGTGTAGAGATGTACAGCTGTGTCAAGAGAGATGTAGCTGTATATAGAGATTTGTAGCTGTGTGGAGACAGATTTTCAGGAGATTTTTCAAGATGACGTAAAGAGAAGTTGCCATCAGAACATGTGCGTTTCTTTACTAATTCCCCTCAGATAGGAAAGTTCAGCCCTTGCCATATTCATGGATTTTTCGCATACCCTGGGTGCAGTCTTGGAGCTGGATCTCTAAAAGACCTCAATACCACTCTGAAGCATAATTCTAATTAGTCTTATCAAAAAAACCAGGAGTCAGATATCAGGGTAAAAGATGAAAGATCAGTGAAGCAGAGAAGCACCCACCAAAGACTTCTTACTTCTCTGAATCTTCTGACCAAAAAGGACTGAGATCCTGTCTCCAACCTGCCTTATCATTTCCTGTCTCTGCCCAGTCTTATCCCACTTCCTGTCTCCTGTCTGTACAGACCTCCAGACCTCTATGGTTAAGTAGTGACTAGCTCTTCACTCTGAACTCCAGGCAAGCTTTATTTGTCAGAACACAAAATATCACATGACATTTCCCCCTTTTTCTCTAAATAAAAAACAAAGGTTTAAATTAACATAGAGAAACTATATACAATAAGAACAATAACTATATACATATACATATATATATACATATATATATATATATATATATGCAATAATTACACTAACAATGTCTAGTCCATTAGCATTTGACAAATTCAGAGAAAAACTCCATTATCTATCCTATATTGGTAAGTCCAAAGTATTGTACTTAATTCACTTTCTATCCTAGCTTGCATTATTAACACAAAACTATCTTTTTATGTCTCTCAACCTTATACACTTTATACTTTTTAATTTCTTAAACTATAATTTTAACTATCTGGTGTTCAACTCCATCAGAGACCTGAGAAGGACATAATATTACCTGAGTAAATAGGAAGTGCAAAGCAAACAACTACCAAAAATAAAGAAATGACAGAAACAATGGGCTTCCTGGACAGTCACCCAAGGTTCCTCTGTAACGTTGGGGCATCCGTCTTCAGCCTGCTTTCCTAGAATATCTGACAGACTTTCCTATGTAGCAGAATTTTTGAAGGACTGTCCCATCTTGTCTTGGCAAAGTTTAGAAGTCACTTTAGAAGTCAATTTGGACAACATACTGTCAACAGTTAAGGCAAGGATACTTTCTTGCCCAGTGGCTAACTTTTGCCATAAAGAAAGTAAACTCCATATCGAGTTAATTCAATGTCCATCATGTTCTCTGAAGTAGATTGGTGCTTCCAGGAGCAGACATATCTCAGTTATAATAAAAAAGAATATTATATTAAAACATCTTAAATGTCATATTCTGTAGATCTCTGAAGTGTTTGAAAACCACTTGCCTGTCTAAAATACATCTCTGGTTGATCATAAAAACATATCTAACATGACTACAAGTTTGATTGTAATAGGTGACTAACTGCTTACCTGCATTTCTTTGTTATCCTAAATAGTTTGTAATAATAACTTTCAAGGATTAGAAATTAACATTACATTGTTGAATGATCTGTATAGGTACAATACCTTGAACAAGAGTAGAAATGTATGTACAATATATTCTACCAAAGATAATCTTAAATTTGTATCAATATACAAAAATCCATGTCAGTATAAAATATTTAAAACTAGTAGTTGCTTTTTTGGTTTAAAAGTAGATTCAATAATCTACACTTTTATTCTATTTCCATATCCCCCTTTTCATTTTATGATGGGATCTCTGAATCTAATCTCCTTTGTTCAGCTTTTTTCCTGACCATTATCAATAACAATTTGTAACCAACCCCCCTAAATGATGACAAATACCTATAACCCACTGAATGACCCCAAATCACCTACCCTACCTCTTGGGAATGTGGGTGTTGTGTTCTTAAAATTGCTTCCTGCTGTCTGGGGACAACAGCATCTTTGAAGGAACATGAAAAAAAAAATCAGGATAATTGTCAAGTCCTAGGAGAGTTAGCTGTATCATTTGTTGTCCAGTCTCTGTGTCATGGGAAAGTGCAGGGCTTGTCTCAAGTCCTGGCTAGAGTAGTCTGTGAGGCTGGGCCGTCTCAGCTAGCCACCTTGAAATTGTCCTGAGCAGTTTGTAGTCCAAAGCTGATCTTTAGTGGCGTTTGTCAGCTTAGTGGCATTATCGTAGTCCAGGTAGAATCATCTTTGTGGAGCCCCATCCTCCTTTTGGAGACTTCAAAAGTCACTGTTAGGCATGGTCATGGTTCACTGCAGAAAACTTAAACATTTCAAATGTCATATGCAACAGATCTCAAAGAGCTTAAGGGACCATAATTTGTTAGGTATATCCAGAGCACAAAAACTTAATTCCTAGTGTACCTGATACTCAAACCGAAAATCACATACAGGAATCTAGATGAAGTCCTTTCCTAGAATTAGTTAGTACTCTATATGACCATTAACATCATGACAAAAGTTTAATATATATTAATCTTATGAATTCTGATATAATATTCATACCATAAGAAAAGTTTTAAAGAACCAAAATAAAACCAAAGGATCATGAGATTAGTAGCAATAGAATAGTCCCTTAATGTTGGTTTTTCTTCTGTCCCATATCAAGTGGCTCTTCTGACATAAGACAGAGATTTTGGATTTTCCTTTTTAACAAGCATGTTTGGATTTAGACAAGGAGAGAGTCATGCTTCAACTCCAAAGCCAGTTTTAATTTTTAATTGAACTACAAAAAGACCATTTGCATTATGTGTCTGTGGAGAACAGCAGAAACAAACATTTAGGAAGATTCATGAAATTTTATCCTGTTGGAAATGTGATATATTAGTAGGCCAATTTATTACTTTTCTTGGGACACTTTCTCTGGATGATTCATCCTTTTTCCTTCAGATGTCTCAGTTGTCCAGTGGTCTTCAGATTCCTTAGCTGATTGCCTTCATTTTCCTGGTAAGACAAAAAACAAAACTCTGCCCCAACCATAACTTTGGGAAGCTTCCCTTTTGGCAGGTTATATCTGATCAAATGTAAAGCATTTGTTAGTCTTTTTTTTTTTTTTTTTTAAGACAGAGTTTCTCTGTAGCAGGAATCTTAACAGGTCTTATTAATAAAATCAAACCTGAAGCTGAAGCCAGTTATTAGGGTGAATGCTGGAAGGTCAGAGAAGCAGAACAAGCCACAGCCACCTCACCTTGCCAATTCCTCAGCTGATCCTATTTCCTCAGACTGGAAGCCTCTGAGTCCTCATCCAGAATGAATCTCAGCTGAACTGTTGCTCAAATGCCTAAAAGCTTAACCAGCCAAAAGTTTCTAGTTTCTGGTCTTCTCGCCTTATATACCTTTCTGCTTTCTGCCTTCACTCCCTGGGATTAAAGGCTTGCTTTGTCACCATGCTTTGTTGTATCCTTGAACACACAAAGATCCTTATGAGATCTGGTATGTGTTTTATATATACGAGATGATTCCTTTTCTTGACTCTTCCCGTAGGTATAAATAATGAAGTTAATTCTGACTTCTCAGGTATAAGTTTAGCAGTTTCAATGTGTAAAACAACTTTTTCTGCATATTGAGAGTCAGTAACTACATTAAGAGGTTCTGTAAAATCCAATAATACCATGATAATAGCATATAATTCTGACTTTTGGACAGAATCAAAAGGGCTTTGAGCCACTTTACTTAAACCTGATTTATAACCTTCCTTTCCTGATTCACTTGAATCAGTATAGAATATAGGGGCTCCAGAAATTGGTGTTCCCTGTACAATGTGAGGAAGGACACAATTGATTCTTTTTATGAATTGAAGTCTCTTGCTTTTGGGATATCTGTTGTTAAACTCTCCCCCCAAATTACTGCAAACTCATTGTCAATGTTCATTTTCTGCCCACAGAGAGGAAACTTAAGCATTAGTGAAATGAACTACAATTTCTGTTGGGTACATTCCTGTCAGTTGACGAAGTCTTAATTTTCCTTTTAGAATCAACTCAAAAACCTTTTCCACATATGTCTTTAATTTTTTTGCTCTGTTTGTGTGGTAAAAAAATATCCATTCTAAGATAATATATTCCCTCTGCATTAAAATCTCTGTAGGGGAATACATAGAAGGTAAAATAACCAGTATGCAACCAAGCTCCAGATCCAAACAATCCACATGTGTATCCTGTACTTTCTTTTCCACCAAAGCCAATTCTGTCTAAACTTCAGCTGATAATTCTCTTGGACTATTCAAGTCCTGTCACCTTTTAAGATTTGATACAAATTACTCAGTTCTTGAGTTGTTACTCCAATAGTGGGCCTTAGATAGGTAACATATCCCAGCCATTTTTGAAAGTCATCAAGAGTCTACAGTTGGGGCTGGAGAGATGGCTCAGAGGTTAAGAGCACCGGCTGCTCTTCCAGATGTCCTGAGTTCAATTCCCAGCAACCACATGGTGGCTCACAACCATCTGTAATGAGATCTGGCGCCCTCTTCTGGCCTGCATGCTGTATACATAATAAATAAATAAACCTTAAAATAAAAGAAGTAAAATTCTAAAAAAAAGAGTCTACAATTGATCTCTGAATTCAAAATTAAGTATTGCTAAATGACTATTAATTATAATATGGTGAGTACTTGCTCCAATCCCCTCCCGTTCCTTTTGGCTGGCCCTGTCTAAGCTCCTCTCCTTTTACTGTTGTGTTTTTTAGTTTTTGAGATAAGGTCTTACCATATAGGCCAGGTTGACTTGAGACTGACCATGATAGCTGGCATCCTGGTTTTGAATTCAAAGTGATCTTCCTGTCTGAGCCTCCTAAGTGTTGAGACTGAAGATATGAACCCCTGGACCCTGGTTTGAATTTGAAAATGTCTAAGTTTTCCAGGGTTCTGTTTTCTCTCAACCCATCTACTCCTTTCCTCACAGTATCCAAAGTTTGGGTCATTTCCTCCTTGTCAGTGATTCCTAGAGTTCTATTTCCAGCTCCCATTGGTTTGTAGCGCTACATTTTATGACAGTCTGTAAATATTTCCACAGCCTTTCTAGCAGATGTGGCAAATCAGTGTTGCCAAGCTCCCTCTCCACCGTTTTCAAGCACCATTGCATGATGTTTTCATTATAGTGACTATATGACATTGATCTTAATATCACCACTATGTGCAGTGCTGTCACGCATTTGACAAATATTTGTTGCATGACTTAACAAATACATGAATAGTAAAGCTAAAGCTTTAATGTGTCTCTCAGGTAGCCTATTAGGAAAACAGAGTAATTCATCTACTCAGAAAGCGTCATTTTTTGGCTGTGGTGGCTAGCTGCAGTTCCTAGGGAATCATGCCTGGCAGTATTCACACACCCGTGCAAACCATTCCCACAGTGAAATCTCCTCTTAGGTCACTACAGAAGCTGTTGTCACGAAGGCCGCTGACCTTAGTGTCTGGAAGAGATCATGGTGAAACAGTCTTTCATATTTAGTCTTATTTTTATGCACACGTATCACCCTAGGTCTGAGGGATGAGTGCCAGAATTTGGAATGCTGGAATTAATGTTACACCCATAATCAAAACCATCAGCGCAGTGTAGCTTCAAACCAGGGCATCTCAGTCCTCCATCAGACCCTGAAACCGTTTTCCTTTTGGACAGAACTGGTGTAGAAACTACTGCAGGTGCGTTTTTGCCGAGATCCAACACAGCCTTGGCGAGTACCAAGGAAGTGTGTAGTTCCTGGCAGGTGGCTTAGCCCGGGGTATCCTCCCTCCTCCAGCTACATGGGGGTGTGCCAGGGCGCGACAGTCCGCCGGGGCCGCAGCCTGCTGTGGACCGCTGGGTTATTGGAGACACCGCGCCCCGCCACGTGGGCGGGGCAAGAGGTACCCGGGATGTCCCAAGGGCAGGAAGTGAGGGGGCGGGGCTTGGGAGGGTGTGCGCCTGCGCGGAGGCCGGCTGCTGGATCCCGCTCAGGCCGCGGCTAGAGTGCGTGCTCACGGTGACGGCGCGGCGTTCTCCCTGAGCTGGGCGGGGAGGGCGGAGATGGGCAATTGGGGCAGGGGTTCGGGGCTGCGGTGGGCATGGGCATGGGCCACGCTGGGGTCGGCGCGAACGGCCGGGGCGGCGGGCTTTCTGGAAGCTTGCCTCCGGCCGCCGGTGGTGGGTTCCGCCGGAGCAGGGCTTCCTCCTGCGGTGTCTCTGGCCTGGCCTGTGCGGGTCTCCCCTCCGCCCCGCCGCTCGTCCTTGTGCTCCGGCTCCAGCCCGCAGCATCAGGACAGTCGGAGCAGTTCCAGGGAGCTTACTGATTTTCTGAAAACACTTATGTTCAAGGATCATTTAAAAATAATATTTACATGTCATCTGCGGTGCGACAGGGGGCACCTGTGCGGGCAAACCTCAACCAGAAACGCTAGTCCCAGGAGATGAAAATACTACATTTGGAATTTAGGGGTTGAGAGCTTCATAGGAGTTGACCGCCTCATAGCGACTCTCAAGGTCTTGGAGCCCCCTCTAAAAGGATTTAGCTTCATAGCAGACATCCTCAGCCAGCGTGCAGGGGTGCTGTGTGACATTTGGAAACTTAAGAGCCAAGCCTGGTAACTTTCTTTTTAAGAAGCCATCCATCATGTACTTAGCTTGAATGATTATTTCAAAGTGCATGTTCTATTTTTGCCAATCTGACAACTGTTTCCATAGAAACTAGGGAAGAAATAGTCGTTTTCAGTGAGAGTTGTTGAAACTGTCATCCAGACATCAGCTGTGAGTGCCAGTGAGCGCACGACTTGCTCATTCTGAGATGGCACTTGAAGAATTAAGGGGTTGGAATGTTCTTAGAGGCTAGCAATCCAAATTGTTTAATTTTCTCATATCATTAATTTCCTAATCCTACAAGTCTGCCAGCTTATTATGTTTGTTGGGCCATGGTTCTTTGAAGAGCACGTGGCGGCCACAGTTCGTTCTTAGATGCTGTGCAGTGTGGTGAATGGCTCTTCGAAAATGGATAGATTCCCCCACCCCCCTCCTTTAAAAAAAACCTCTATTTAAAGGATCAGTTAGTGATTACAGATTAACAACTACTGTTCCTCTTCTGGGTGGCACGAGATTGATTGTCAGTGGTGGAAATGATAATGATTTTAATTATGTAGCTAGTGTTTGGGGGCTTTTGTTTTTACCTTCCATGGGTAGACTGCGTTAAACATGTTCGCACATGCTCTGAAATGAGCAGTTTTCTTCTCATATGAGCAGAGCCAAGCAGTGTGAATAGTGTGCCGGCATGGGGATGAGAGTTTATCTTCTGAGGGGTGTCAGTAAAGCAGACATTGTAGAATCTAGCAGCGGCTGAAGGAGGCTTGGAGAGGGTGCCTGCAGAACTGGGAAGCCAGGAAACAACATTAGGAAGTTTATTGGAGCTCGTAGAAAACCAACGGTAATTACAAAAGTGCTTGCTTGCCTTGGTGTTTACAAAGTTAACAAACCCCGTAAAAATTTAAACTGCCCTGAAAGGAAACACTGGACCCCTCCTAACCACCACTCTGCCCTCTAAATTACACTAGGACTTTTCTGAGATTTACTTTTGTATCCGTTGTGTTTTATCTTTACTAGTTTTACAGATTGGGCAGGGATTTTTGTCTGTTTTCTTCTCTGCTTTGTCTACAACACAGAATGGTGTTTGACATGTAGCATTCACTCATTGTATAATGAATTAATAAAACAATCCTGAACTGAATGAGATAGGTGAATCTTTGGTTAAGATAATCAAGGTTTATTTATTTGGTTGACGACATTTTAAAACAGGTAAATTTCACAGTAAATCTGATCTTGGGGCTTTTGTAGAAAGTTTTGAAACATTTGGCAACATAAAGGTTTGATTTGTTACATTGTTGGGCCTCTTTGGGTTGCTGTTTTCATGTCTTTCTGACTCTGGAAGTTTACCTGCATCTCCCACACAAACCTGCACTGCTCAGTGGGACAGCCACTGGTTCATAACTCCTTCACTAACTTTAATAAAAACAAAACAGACTACAAATTCTGATCCTCGAACGCACCTAGCCAGGGCTACCACATCGGACCGCACAGAGAGCATCTCTGCAGGAAGCGTCATGCAGTCTTGCTTTTGACCTTTGACTTCGCCCCCTCCCCCCTATCCTGTTGTGCAGAAAGTTTTGTTTTCTGAATTATCTTCCACAGTTCCCGGACTCAAGTGCTGGCCTCCAGGCCTGCCCTAGCACACTAGCTTCAGGGCACTTGCAGGTAGCATTTACTGCTGTGCTTCAGGTTAGCATATCTCTTTGTTGTGGCTCAGAGCTCTGTCTTTTAATTAAAAATACAGTCTTCAGTGGTGTGACTCTTTGGGTTAGGTTTCGGTTGTGGTTGTTGATTTGCTCTCTCTTTTTTTTTGAGACAGGGTTGCTCTGTATAACAGCTCTGGCTGTCCCGGGACTTGCTGTTGTAGATCAGGCTAGCCTCATGGAGACTGACTTGCTATTGCTTCTCATGTGCTGGGGTTAGGGGCATGTGCCACCCCCTGCTTTTCCTTTCTTAAGGATTGCTTTAGGGTGCTTGGAGGAGGGGCTGGCAGTGGACTAAAGCAGAACTGAAGTGACTGGCTAGAGCCTGTAGAAGAGCTCACACACAGGGTCACAGAACCCGGGGAGCTGGGTGGAGGTAGATTGGCAGGCCTGATTTAAAGTGGCCTTTGATCTTTTGGACGTTAAAATTCCTAGGGCTAATATAGCATAGTTTGGAAGATTGGGAAATCTGTGTAAGGGGGTGGGGTGTCCCTCAGATTGCTTCACAACACATACAACGTGGAAATATTAACTTGCACATGAACTTGTGCAGCTGCCTCCTACCATGACAATGTCTTTGAAATCATTTGTTTGTAAGACACAGAAACTGGGTGAAGGGAAGGAATTACTTTAGGGAGCTTCCCAAGTGAAGATATGGAAAGCACAGCAGGGTTTCAGAGAACTTTCAGGAAGGCCTTTGGGTGTTCATATGCATCAGTGGGTAGTCTCCCTCCCTCCCTCCCTCCCTCCCTCCCTCCCTCCCTCCCTTCCTCCCTCCCTCCCTCCGTGGTCTCTCACTCACCACATGCATATCCCACCATCCTTTCTGGGCAAACACTTGCAGAGCTTTTCCTCATGGGTCGGGCTTGCACAGGCTTGGCTTGCTGCAGCACCAGCTGAAGGCCCTACACACAAGCATCTTTATATTCCTGTGCTACAGTTGCTTCATGGGAAGTTTTCTCTGTGGTAGGTGTCTGCTGTTAGCTTTGAGACCAATGGCCTTAAGGGACTAACATGACTTGCTGGCCCCTTCCCTAAGTTGAGGCCATGTCCAGGCAAGTGTTAAAACTTTAGGGCAGTAAGTCATCAGATTTGAAGGAAAGAAAATGTGTTCATGTTGCTTTTGTAGTTTGATTTCTAGAAAAAAATAAACAAACAAAAAAACCCTTAAATATACTTTTTTAATAAACCATCTTTTTTTTTGTCCTTCTACCCAAATGGCCTAAGAGAGACTTTTGCCTTGTGTAGCTAGACCACTGCTCTGGAATATCTTACTCTTCTGTTTTATTTTTCAGAGTATGTGGCTTTAATAAGATACTTTATGTATTTTCCCCCAATAATCTCACCTTTGTCTTCTTGACTAGAATGCTACCTCCACAAGGATAAGGACTATATTTTATGCTCTTTCTATAACTTCCATCCCACTTAGCCAGTGAAGAACTCAGTGACTTGTTCAAATACATAAGGATGGTCCCATTAGTTTACTATGGAGCCCAGACACTCCTGTTGCCTAGTGACATCGTATCTGTCCTAATGCAGTCTAAGGCGTTACTCACATACAGGACCCGTAGTACCCTGTGTATAGCACACAGTACTGATGCTGTGCTTTCTGTTACTACCGTAGATGGTATTGCTTCTACTTCTAAAAACAGTTACTGTAAGACAGGATGCCGTGTTGTGCCAGCAGCAGCCCCATGCAGCTGTAATCTGCATCTCTTGAGTGTGTCAAGAGCAGCTGGAGTGACTGACCTATGTAATCTAGGTCTGGGGAAGAGCTCAGTCTGCATGGTAAGGAGGCCTAACAGCACAGTTCTCAGTCACTTTCCCATACATGATACATTTGAAATAACTTTTAGGTGTAAATTATCATTGTGATCATCATTTCCACTTCTCGGTTTAGTGCAACACAGAAGAAAGGAAGCCAGGAAGTTGAAGTGTTTAACTTGTTCTATTATCAATAAAAACTTGGAGTCAAGGATCGTTGTAAAGACCTGATAGATTAAAGAAGTGGCAGAGGGGTGACCAGCTGTCCCCCCCCCCCCGCACTTCCCAGATCAAAAAGGCCTGCACATCTCTCTAAGCCCCTCCCTACTCCTTCCTGTGCCTCTCTATTGTATCCCGGGTCCTCCAAAATCTCTATGGTCAATTCTTGTCAACAGGTCACTGACTCTGCTTCCCATCCAAGTTTAGCTTGATTAACACAGCCTCGGAGTGTCACAGTGCAATCAAATACACTGCAACAGAAAGTATCTTGTTAATGTCAAGCTATTAGTAGGTTAAGTTGACTCTACTCATTTTTAATTCATAGTAACTCAAAAAGGACTACCATAACACAAAGGTATAGTATATAAATCACATACAAGTACAGTCTAATAACCTTCAAATTGTCAACTATGTATGTAGAGAACACTATTCACTAAAATTGGCAGTGCTGAAACATCTTTTTAGGTATTAATTCTGTATTAGCAAAGTTAGTCTCATACCTCCCACCCCCAAGAAGATTTTAAAACATTTAGAAAAATTGAGAGAAAATTTAAGGAACATACATATAACCACATAGATATGATTATCAGTATGTACAGCATTGGCTCTGCATCCTGTGTGTGTATATGTGTGTGGAAGTACTGTTGTGTGGAGGTGTACATGTGTGCATGTATTAGCAAGAGTACTTGGAAGTAAGTTTCATGCGTGAGTAGATACTCATCAGGTATGTCAGGAATGAGATATTCACCTCCATATCATCATCATCCAAGAAAAGTAATTGCCTACATCAACAAATCTGTATTCAGACTCACCCATTTGTCTCACTTCTGAAGCTGATGTTGTCTTTTGAACTACAGAGTTTATCCAATGTATTTGATTAGTCTGTCTTTTTTAAATCTGTATGTAAGTGTGTCTGTATGCATGTGTATGTCATAGCACATATATGGGTTTTAGAGGACAACTTGAAGGAGCTGGTTCTCCTTCCACTCATGTGGGCCACACAGATTGATCTCAGGTCATTAGCTTGGTAGCAAGTGCCCTACCTGCTGAACTTTCTTACCAGCCTTTCTCAGTCCCTTTCAAAAATAGTTGATTGCTGTACAATTAATGCACAGTACTTTGCACATGTTCAGACTGCAGCTCGTAAAGCAGTTGTAAGGCTCTTTATGTTTTCTTGAGTGAGCTATGGTAGTTGGTATTTTCAAAGGGTCCACGTATTTTACTTAAGATGTCAAATGTGACATTTTTTTTTTCTTTGTGCTTAGGAGTTGTTCCAGTTAGACAAGAATGAAGGGTTGAGAGCTGGTTCAGTAGTACGTGCACTGAAACTTACTTCAGGTAAACATATACCAGCCACCATGTTGGCGACTGGAACCCAGATTCTCCCCTACCGGGAGATTGGGGGAACAAAAGAATTCCTTCCTTTTCTAAGTTTGCGGAGTGGGTGGGTGCACTAACTCATTATGATCGTCATTACAGGGAATACAGGGAGGCTGGACAGTTTGGAGGCAGCTAGATGAGAAACAAGGCCCTACAAAACACAAGGCCTTGGGTTGGACAGACTGCATTTCTTGTAGCTGTGAAGATGGAGGAGGAGCTTGTTAGCAGTTGCTGCTCCCTCTGCAGCAGGCTAGAGACCAGGGCTGGAGAAGGAGCTAGAACGCTACCTAATGGAGGTCCATCGTCTGAACTTCCTTTGTGTTTTTGTGTGTGGTTCATTGAACTTCGTAGGTTTGTGGGTTTACAGCTTTCATTAAGTTTGGCCCAGCTCTGGCCACTGCCTCTTTGAGATCTTTTTCTCTTACCCACCCTTGCCTCACCTGAGGACTGTAGCCATGAGAGGATTCAACGATGTCATTGATGCCTCTTGCATTTCCTGTCTGTTTTAGCTCTGATTGTCTTTCAGTTCACAAGTCCTTATTTCCACTATGACCTATCAATCAGCTGTAAATGTTACCCAGGTACTTTTCATCCTCAATTTTGTGGTTTAATTTAGAAGTTGATTTAAAAGATAGCCTTTTAAAAATATGCGTTCCATGTCTGTATAAAACATGCTGAGAATTTTTCTGGAGTTGCTTTAACACATGGAATATAGTTAAAATAGTGACTCAAATGTCTTTGCTTACTAATACTGCCATTTGTAATTACCTAGGTGTTAGCTTCCTTTGACTAATATTTCTTCTCCCTGATGATCTCATTTCCTGCTTGGTAATTTTACATTGTAAACTGTATGTTGCTTAGTGTTGGGTAGTTTTGATTCTTGAGCTTTTTTGAAGGAAATCCAGGATGTGGTTATTAGAAGCAGTTTCATCTTTTTGAGTGTCATTGTACCAAGCTGGATCTTATCCTCCAGTTAAGAACCACTCACAGGTGTTTGTTTTAGTCTATCTTCCTAGGGCAGAACTGTTCTCAGGGCGGTACTAATTCTCCTCTAGTGCCGAGCCCAGGCTCTTCCACCCAATGCTTGTGATTTACAAATGCTAAGTTTTCCCGCTGTGATCAATGGGAGCAGGCAGTGCACTCTGCCCTGTGTATTGTGCCCTGTAATTACGGTTCTTTCCAAGCTTCGGGGAATTTCTTACTCACGTGACCAGTTAGTACTCAGTGGACTAGGGAGGGGCCTGCGCAGATGCTGAGTTCTCTCGATGCTGTTCCATGTCACCTTCCTCCGTCTGTAGGTCCAGCTACCTGGTCCACAGGATCCTCCAGCTTCACCCCTTCAGGTTAGGGCAGTTAAGGGGCTACTCTCCTGTCTGTTTTTTTGAAACTCATCAGGCGGTTCTCTGGAGCAGTCGTAGGGTCTCATCTTGTTTCCCATCTCTCCGTCTTTCATTGCCTATTGCCAAGAAGTTTGAAACCCTTGTTTTATGTATTCTTGTTTTTAAAGCCAGTTTTAGATGGCATTCAAGTCTCTCTTCTTACATCCTGACTCCGATTAAAAGTCTGTCAGTTCAGTTTCTCTGTCTCCGTCTCTCTTTCTGTCTCTCTGTCTTTGTCTCTGTCTCTGTCTCTCTCTCTTTCTCTGTCTTTTTGAGACAGGGTTTCCCTGTGTAGGACTGCCTTGAACTCACTTTGTGGACCAGGCTGGTCTCAAATTCAGAGAACCACCTGCCTCTGCCTCTGCCTCCCAAGTGCTGGAATTAAAGGCATGCGCCACCATGCCCAGCTAAGTCTCATGGTTTTATTTGAAAGAAATTTTGTAAATTAGGCTTTTCTATCCCTTATATTCATTTTTTATTTGTCAACTGATACAAATTTATTGTTGTTTTACCTAAGCTATTTGTCATTCCCCTCAAGTGATTTTCTGATCAAATAGATTCCCTGCAATTAAAAAACAACACGTTTTTCTTTAAAAATGAAGTGAAAAGATTTAAGTGTTGAAAATAAGCACTGTGTAGTGAACTAATGCTGTGTGCACTCCTTTGGTTTGTCCTGTTGAAAGGTGCTGCTGTGGGTGATGGGTAGAAACACAGGCAAATGTTATCTTAAGATGTTTAACACACATTTCTTAAGCATTGCATTCCCAATTTGTAAATACATAGTTTCCACAGGTGCTCATATCTTTTTTTTTGGTGTGTTTTAGATAACCAAGCAAAAGCAGGATGAGCTTCCTTTATGGACTGCAGGCTGCCAGGAGACACCGTTTTCTCTCTGGAGTGAATTCCCTGGCCAGCTGGAGACAGCAGAACCCACCGGCAGGCTGTTCACACCTACGAAGGCCCCTAGTTATAAATGCAGGCCTAGGACTTAACCCAGTCAGTCAGTGTCATTCGGTGACTTTACTGCCTGGAAACTTCCATTTCTGTAGGACTCTCAGTCACAAAAAATCAAGATGCTTCTCAGATGCCCAACGCCAGGAAATGGGGGTGCTTACCTACAAACGTACTGTGTGGGGTGATTGTTTTCCAAGACAAGGGTGGAGGAAAGTGGTTGGCGGTCCTTCTCTCACAGACCCTTGCCCCCTGAGCTGCCCTGCGGTAAGAGCTGCCCGGAGTTTGCACACGTCTCCGCGGGTTCTGGCCGCTCCAGTTCCTCTCTTGCTGCTCATTCTGAAACCGGTGCAGAAGCTCCTTGCCATCATTGTGGGCAGGTAAAAATACTCTGGGGGAGGGGCAAACAGCGTTTGTGTTGAAGTTCTTGAATATTTATATTCACATTTTTAGCAATTTACAATAATTCTTAATAATTAACCTTAGTATTTTATAAAACTGTAGTTTTAAAGAAACTCTCCCCTATACCGTACTCAGCTCAAAATTTGAGTTTCTAAAGGTAAGTTCTACCAGTCTTGTTATGTGTGATTTAATAATCTTGAAATAACTTGTTTATTGTACAGAAGTGTGGTCCTTACGTTTTGTTGCAACAGATGTTTCTAAGAGATTTCACATTTCTAATTATAGGGGAATGGGAAGTATTGGCACCAACCTGTGTAACAACAGCACTTAAGAACATGGCCTTTTGAATTTGTGGAATTTTAGGCAATAAGCATGAAATGAAGGTCTTCACTCATATAAGTAGGGGCTGGACTTAGCCACGTTAATAATGCTCATTTCTACCCTTGTTTTCAAGCTGTCCTTGTTATGTTTCTCTTGGTAGTCCTTTGTGATTACTCAGTTATAGCTAAGTGCTTGTTTCTCAGTCCTTTCCCCTTATTTCATGAAGGTTAAAGAAGGCAAATCCTCTCCTCCTAACGGGTTCTTACGTTTGCTAAATAGGCTGCCCTCCTAGCTGTCTATTTCCTCCCATGTTTACAACCCCGTTTGCTTATTAAAAGTTCGGGAATTTCTCTGTAATGTATTTAATTCTACATGTTTGCTGTTGAAAGTGAGAAAATAGGTCTCTACATCGGTTCTAGGTAACCAGATCATCCTTGTTTGTAGGAATGATGGCTTTGAGTTCTGTTCCTTTAAAATTGTTTAATTCAGTGTTGATTTTACTATTATAAATTTCCTCTTATAATATGTTCCACATATAAGTAAATAGTAAATCTATAAATGTTGTAAATAGGAAATAAGTGGCCGGCCGGTGGTGGCACATGCCTTCAATCTTGGAAGGCAAGCAGATCTCTGTGAGTTTAAGGCCAGCCTGTTCTACAAAGTGAGTTCCAAGACAGCCAGGTCTGCAACACAGAGAAACCCTGTCTCAACCAAAAACCAAAAATGAAAAAAAGAAAAAAAGTGTTTTTATGATCCTCTGGTTCAGTCCCTTTTCTAAGGCATTTCACGTGTGTCTGACATTGAAACATCTGAGATAATAAAGGGAGCAAGGACTTATTTCAGCTCATGCTTTCAGAGGCTTCAGTCCGTGGTTGCTGAGGCCCAGGCCACTTAGCACATCTTGGTAGAAATTCATGGCAGAGGAACTTGTCCATTTCATGATGGCCAGGAAGGCAAAGAGAGACATGGGTAGGGACTGGGGTCCTAACATTTCCTTCAAGGACGCCCCCAGCAACCCCACATCCTTCCACCAGACCATCTCCCAAGGGTCCTGCCATCTCCTAGTAGTGCCCCAGGCCAAAGACCAAGCCTTTGATATTGAATCCAGTGACCTTTCAGTGGAACTAGGAGAACAGGAACTTGGTAAATTACAGGAACTTTACAAAATTGCTTTGTAAAATGAATTCGTGTGTGTGTGTGTGTGTGTGTGTGTGTCATAAATTTTATTAAGACTTGACAAATGTATACACAAGGAAATTTTTTGTCCCACTATTGAAAACATTGCTTGTTGTCAAAATGTTTATGAACCTAGCCCAGCACTTGAGAGAACCATGGCCGGCCAGCAAGGCCCTCCCCAGGAGGCGTCCATAATGGTGCCCATTTCTTTACTCTGGCGCTTCCAATCCTCCCTTCCCTCTTCATGTTCTAGCGATGATAGTGGAGCCTCTGCTTCTGAGCAGTGCCGCTGACTCCTGGAGTCAGTGCCCAGGTGGCATCTCTTGTTTCTTGCTGGACCATTGCAGATTGAGCTGGAGTCTGAGGAGCAGTGCCGAAAGGTACAGATGTATCCTTCATGACCCCACGATGATTGTCTGGAGATGTTACCTGTGTGAAGTGGTTAAGTGGTCAGTCTCAGGAAATGGCATTCCCTTACTCCCGGGTTGTCCTCCTGCTACCTCTGTGACCTTGGCTAGGTTGTTCTCTGTGACCAGGTGTTAGGAAGAGCAAATGAGGTGATTTGTGCATAACTAGAGCAGCACTTCAGGCATGGTAGACAGTAAGTGTTGGTTAGTGGTAGCTATAAAACAGCACCTCAAGCATGGTAGACAGTAAGTGTTGGTTATCGGGGCTTGTAAAACAACTGCTCACGTTAGTGTTTGCCTTCACACTAGCTGAAGAGGGAAATTCCAGTGAGCCTTCGAATTTTAAGTAAGGCTTTATAGAGTTGAGGACTTTTTCATCCTTTAGCTAAGGATTTTACTAGTTAAAAGCTATGTGTACAGAGAAACATAAAGATTGAAGTGACTGGCCCCATAGATTCCTAGCACAGGCGCGTGAGTTTTGGTGGTATGTGAGCATGCACTTACCAACGCTGCATTTCTGATTTGTCACAGGGGCATAAGGAAATGGTGGCAAGCACTTCCTCCTAACAAGAAGGAGCTATTTAAAGACAGTGTGAAGAGGAATAAGTGGAAGTTGCTCCTTGGTCTGAGTGCCTCTGGCCTACTGTTTGTAGTGTTTTATTTCACTCACCTGGAAGTGAGCCCTGTCACCGGAAGGAGCAAACTGCTGTTACTGGGGAAGGAGCACTTCAGACTTCTGTCAGACCTGGAATACAAAGTGGTGCGTAGCCCAAACTGTCCTTAATTAGATTGCGTACAGTAGCTCTAAAGCAGGAGGCATCTTCACATATGGAAGATGCACCACTTTTAATTGTAGGTTTTGATACAACAGTAGTGATTTTTTCTAGGTCTCATACCTGGGAGAGGGCTTTGTACCATGTGCAGTGGTCTTTCCTCAGCAACCCCTACCCCCACCCCACCACCCAGGAGCCCCTGCTCTGCTCAAGTCTGTATTTCACTGTCTCCTGCTCAGCAAAGCCTTGCTTGATGCTCAGACTGGCTCAAACAGGGTGACTCATTCAGGCTGAGCTGAGAACTGGATCTTTGTGATTGTGCCCATGCTCAGCTGTCTTACTAAGCTAAGCTCCGTGGGACCAACAGCCTTGTTGGTTTGTTTATTTTATCCTAGGAACTAACACACCAGGCAAAGTAGTGCTTAATTTTTAGGTATCAAGTAAGTAAATATGTTGTAAGAATTTTTATACCTTGAAAGTTAGGTGTAAAATGAATAAAACATTTCTTAATAAAAAAGAAAGTTGGTATAATAAGATAGTTGTAATTTTTCCAAATATCAATTTTGGCTTTTGAAATTTTATTGTATTTTCTGCCATTTTTTTTTTTCATGTGGCCCCTGTTGGCCATCAACCTGTGACCCCATGTCTCAGCCTCCTAAGGACTGAGGTTGCAGGTGTGTGCCACCATCATCTCTTGTCTTCTGAGTACACAAAGAAGGTGTGATTCAGAAGTCTCAACTCCTTGAGAAGTATAATAACTTAGGGAGTGACACATTACACACTTTGTGTCCTTGTGTGTCCTCAAGGATGGAGACCATCATTGCATTGCAGTATTTACCACATTCAGGGATGTGCTGAATGCCATTGGTGGAATAGGCGATGGCTTCAGGGTGCTTGGATTTTCCTATCTGTTTAATGCAAATGAATACATGAGCTTATCAAAGGAGAGTTATCATTGATAGTGTCCTAGATAGGGTTTCTGTTGCTGGGAAGAGACACCATGACTATGACACTCTTGGAAGGGAAAACATTTAATTGAGGTGGCTTACAGTTTTAGAGGTTTAGTCCATTATCATCATGGCAGGGAACATGGAGGCTGGGAGTATGGCAACTGGAAGTAGACTGAGACACTGGGTGTGGTTTGCGTATATATGAAGCCTCAAAGCCCACCTCCACAGTGACACACTTGCTTCAACAAGGTCATACCTCCTAATAGTGCCACTCCCTTTGGGGACCAATGACTTTTTACTATAAAAATTTGTTCCTAGGTAAGATAATAACAATGTCTTAGAAGAATACATACAGAAATTTAAAATATCTCCTAGAATTTAGTCTTAATAGGAAGAGAGGTCGAGAAAAATATTTTAGAAAGATTGGAACAAACCTTGTATGAAATTGGTATATCTTATACTGTTCAGATAGCTTAAAAATTAAAATACGTGAATATATGAATGGATTTGCATATATTATATATAGTATGTATACATATGGATCTGTATATATGTCTAAGTGTGTTTATAGGATTAGACATTTTTATTGCTTAATCTATTGGTCTGTGAACTAAACATTCTTACAGAAATATCATAAAGTACTCTAATTACATAGTGTGCAAACTAGTGTGTTGTCCACTTGACACAAGCTAGAATCATCCAGTCGACAAGGAGCCTCTGCTGAGAAAATGTCTGCATAAGAGTGGCCCATATGCAAGCCTGTGGCTCATTGTTTTGATTAATGGTTGATGTGGGACAGCCCAGCTCAGTGTAAGCAGTGCCATCCTTGGGTAGGTGGTCCTGGGGTGTATAAGAAAACAAACTAAGCAAGCCCTGAGGAGAACACCAGAAAACAACATTCTCCCAGGGCTTCTGCTTCACTTCCTGCCACCAAGTACTTGCCTTGAATTCCTGCCTTGACTGTCTTCGAGGATGGACTGTGGCCTGAGAGTGTAAGATGAAATAAAACCTTTCCTCCCAAAGTGATTTTTGGTCAGGGTGTTTATCACAGCAATAGACAGCAAACTAAGATACAGAGACTCTTACTTCTTGGAGAGGGGTTAATAGAGTGTGGTGATATATTGTGTATACTAGTAAAATTTACTGAAAGATCAGAGAGACAAAGGAACAAGCCACTGCCACATCTCAGTTCACTGACTCCATGAATCCTCTGACTAAAATCCTCTGAGTCCTGGATCTCTGCCTCCGAGTGCTAGGATTAAATGTGTGTCACCACTGCTTGGCCTCTCTGTTTAATCTAGTGGCTGTTCTGCTCTCTGATCTTCAGGCAAGCTTTAATTGATACACAATGTGTCACCATAATAGGAGACTTTTTCATTTGTTTACGTTGGTAAATTATTCTTTAAAATGGTAATTGATAGCCTTTTAAGTTTATAATGCATCTTGAAAATGGTTATCAACTTGATTTATATGTTAAACTATATATTTTATGGAATTAAATATTTGTAGAATATCCTTAATTTTCTCAGTGTATATGAAAGAATCTCTCAGAAAAAGACTTCAGAAAAAATGTCTTCATATATGAAATGGCTAGGCTTTTTAGTCAGCATCACATAGAAAAAATGATTTGCCCATTAGTTTTGAGATCTTAGTAATTTTCTTTCAGTCTGTGTGGATCAAACCCTTTACAATTAGTGAGATATTGTCTCTTTTTGTAAAACCCTAAGTCTATATTATGAATAGGGTGTTCTTCCATTTAGTGGATTGTGAAAGTAATTAGTTTTTTTTTTTTTTTTTTTTTTGACATTTTCTTTCTTTCTTTCTTTTTTGTTCTTCCTGAAACTGGGTTTCTTGTATCCCAGGCTGGCTTTGCACTTACTATGCAGTAGATGATGACCTTTTAATCATCCTGGTTCCACCTCTCCAGTGTTCAGATTACAAGGATGTGTAACCTCACTGGGTTTATGTTTTGCTGAGGACCAAACTCAGGCTTTGCGTATACTATGAGCCCTGAAGTTTTCTCTTTTATAGGAAGTTTTAAATGTGAATCCTTTGTTATCTAGGTAGTTTTGTTTTCTGAAATTCTTAGGAAGGTAGAAATATTTAAGCATTTTACTTGTGTATAGATTAATAGAAAAGAAGAATAAAATTTGGATTGAATCATGTTTATATGAAAAAATCATATATTTTAAACCTTTGTGAGAACTATACTGTCTTTAGATGAGTAATTCAACTTCTAGAAATGTGTTTGATATATGTAATTTTTTTCACAATTCAAAATTAAAATGCCCAACACTAGTCAAATGATGCACTTTCCACGAACCAGCATAAACATTTGTAGTGCAAAAGCTCTTACATAATCCTTTTTAAAAACCTTGCAGTGGATGGAAGAATTTAAAAATGATATGCTGCCTGAGAGAGACCCCCGACACCTGACTGTTAAAGAGGTGGTCCATCATCTAACACAATGCAATCAGGATGTCCCAGGGGTCCCCGAGATCAACTGGGTGATTCATGTGGTTGATTCCCCAGATGTAAATGCCTTTGTTCTTCCAGTAAGTAAATCCCTTAAAATGCGTTTTTGTTGCTAGCTCTAATGTCTGTAAGTTTTGCTGTGGGCTAATTGCTTCTGTTATTCTTTTTATGTGCAGAATGGACAAGTGTTTGTTTTCACTGGGCTTTTGAATAGTGTAACTGATACTCACCAGCTCTCCTTCCTTCTGGGCCATGAGATTGCACATGCGGTCCTGGGGCATGCTGTGAGTATCCAAATGACATGCAGCTATTAAATGCTGCTTCGATAGTGCCAAGTTGTATCCTTAAGGAACTCAATCTTTTCAGGATTGTTTTTTCTTCTTTAATGATGGAATGTAATTGCCATATTCTGTACCTGAAAAAAAAGTGATTAGCTAATTTTGAGACTTTTGCAATCTTTAGTATATGATACTGAATAATTAGTGTTTCTCTTAAATACTGTTTTTATCACTTGTCTCTTTTGCTAAAATGTAATTAGTCTCAACCTCTAATTATTTCACATTAAAATTTAAACTTCCATAATATTAATATAATTGTAATTTGTCAGAAAATTAATTGTTGGAAAGTGATACTACTATTTAAGTGGTAAATCAATTTTTTTATTCTTACTTATTTTCAAAAGAAGTCTTGGAATATTGTTGGAAAATGTCTAAATGATATGCAACATGATATGAATGTGGAGCAGTAATGATACTTTGCCAGGATAGTTTACAGAGCTTCATCTAATACGTTCCTTCTCATTCAGAGCTTTAATAACTTATGAGTTTCTATCATCCCTGATTTATACATTAGGAAACTAACATTTAAAAAGACTAACAGTGGCCATATAGATCTTTAATAACTCATGAAACATATTTTTGTACTCATTTTTGATTGCTAGTCATTAAAAATGTGAATGGATCACCTGTGCATATTGAGATAAGTATATTAATATTTTAAATGAGAACATGCCGGTGTTTTTGTGAAATACTTGTGAAAGGATTTGCAATATGCTAAATCCTAATTGCAAATAGTATTAACTTCAAATGGAAATGACGACGACGCTTAGTAATCTTCTCAAAGTCATTTAAAAGTCTGTGTACTCTTTAAGGAATAATAAGATGAGCTGGGCCAAAGTTCTTTTTTGAAGCATCCCTGACTTCTCTTGACCTAAGGAAAATTTTTAAAAAATATTTTCCCTAAATATATATCAGAACAAATCTAAGCAACAGAGATAGTATCATTACAGTGTATTCTAACATCTCTCAAATAATGGTGTCATAGTTCATCTGTGATGCATTAGTGAATGAGACACAAACTTTCTCTTGGATTAGTTTGACAAAGCGTAAGGCCAAATTTGGTTTCTCCCTTCTCTCCCTGTGCCTTCCATCAGCCTATCACACGTATGTGTGTGATCTATCTGTCCCTGTTGCCTATATCTGAGTGTTTTTGAATTTGTGTCTCTGTTTATGCCAGTCTGTAAAAAAGGACTTTGCTCTATGTTTATTGAACAACACAGAAGACATGGTAATCTTTAAGCAGAAATCTTTAATGGTTTTACAAGAGAAGAGGTGACATTACTGACCTCATCTGACCTATAATAGCACCAATATTGCAAGCAGGTGTTGCCAACTTGTATCTACATGTTACCATGTTACTTCCAACAGTTATTGTAGATCTGTTCTTTTTTTTTTTTTTTTTTGGTTTTTTCGAGACAGGGTTTCTCTGTGTAGCTTTGCGCCTTTCCTGGAACTCGCTTTGGAGACCAGGCTGGCCTTGAACTCACGGAGATCCACCTGCCTCTGCCTCCCCAGTGCTGGGATTAAAGGTGTGTGCCACCACCGCCTGGCAGGAGATCTGTTCTTTAAGGTTGCTTTTGACCTGTTGGCTGCTAGCAGAAAATGATTGCTACAACACACACACACACACACACACACACACATACACACACACACACAAACACACACACACATACACACACACACACACACACACATTATTCTGGGTCAGGGCATGGAAAAGTAACATGATTTAAGATTAAAGCTGTGCATTAGCTTTCATTGTAACAGCTGATTGCATTAGAAATCTAAGGCATAGTAAGTTTGGTGAAACTTAAACCTGTACTGAGTACACAGTAGGAAAGAAAGTTAATGATCTCACAGCGTATTCTATTAGAAATTGGCTGTGAGGTCTGGAAAAAGTTCATTCCCTTTGTGGTTGAGGGATATTTTCAGAAAAATGTATTGCCACGTCATAACTGCAAAAACAAATCAGCTGTGGCTGTTGTAGCTTTAAAAGGTGGTACCATTCAGCTGATTTGATTTCTGGCATCCAGTCACTGCCTGTCAGGGTAGGGTCACCACCCCCACCAGTGCAGGATGGTGGTCAGATGAACAGACGAGGCAGGGAACAGCCAAGACGGAAAACAGTTACTGTTTCTTTGACAAAGGTCTTTTTTATTAACACAGTGCTTTTCTCTTTTGGAAGTCTTAGTTTTGATTGAATGTGACTTTTATGCTGTTTCTCTCTTTTTTTTCTATAAATACACGGTTTTAAAAATATTTCTAATTTTTAAGACTAATAACAGTTATACTCTTAAAAAAGATTTATTTATTTATTTATCTAGCTATTTATTTATTTATCTAGCTATTTATTTATCTATTTATCTATTTATCTATCTATCTATCTATCTATCTATCTATCTATCTATCTATTTATCTATCTATCTATCTATCTATCTATCTATTTATTTATTTATTTATTATGTATAGTGTTCTGCCAGCATGTATGCCTGCAGGCCAGAAGAGGGCGCCAGATCTCATTACGGATGGTTATGAGCCACCATGCAGTTGCTGGGAATTGAACTCAGGACCTCTGGATGAGCAGCCAATGATCTTAACTGCTGAGCTGTCTCTCCAGCCTTGGTTATACTCTTTAATAATCCATAACAAGTTTATTCTCTTCATAAACACTGTCATTTTGACTTCAGTCTTTCATAGTAAAATAATTCAATAATTGTTTTACAGCTAACGACTGTTAGGTGATAGTTGTTTTGTGAGGAGAGATTATCTTGTTAAGGTCATATATAGTCTGATTTTAGTTTCAGCCATGTTGTGTCCATTCAGGTAGTGATTGGTACCAAGTCTGCATCAGCATTTTTATGCTAATATGCACTAGTGGTGAGTAAGCCTGTGCATTTAACTTTTACTAGGCATTCCTGGGCAGAACACACATTTTATATAAATCTTTCCTGGCTGCTGCTGTGAGTATGTCCAAAACTCAGAACCCAATTCTCAGTGAGAAATAACAAATTTTCAAAACCAAAAACTTGTATAGATGTGTTATTCTTTGATGCTTTAGGTCATAAGCACCAAATACCTTTATTTTAATTGAACTTGTAATCTTTTTCTGAATTTTCTTGTCTTAAGTGCATTATCTATATATACTTAGGCTTTATGTAACAATATAAGTGTGCTAAACACTTTTATTTGATGTGTAGAACATAGTGTCAATGTTAGAAACCAAAATATCCTCGGCTTGGATTTTTTGGTCCTTTTACTAATAGCTGTGTGAATTGGGGCAGTCATAAAATCTCCATTTGTACTTCATTATCTATAAAATGGGGCTTATTGTACCAGAGGAATCATTGTGCTGGTTAATATAAGAAACTAGTTTCTTAGTTCTCACTGTCTGTGACGATGAATAATTAGCTCAGCAAAAGTAGTAAAATGTTAAAGGCATAAATGATTCACCAGTGTGTAAGTAAAGAGAAGGGACCTCCCAGCAGACGGCATGGACAGAGGGGAGAAATCTGGGTCTTTTGCAGGTGAGGTGGTTCAGCAGGTAAGAACTCTGGCCCAAGCCTGACTGGCTGAGTTAGCTCCTGGGTCCCACATGTGGAAGGGGAGAACTGACTCCCACAAGTTACCCTCTGATCTTGTGCTGTGGCATGCCCATGCCCCACATATATACATACAAATAGAAAATAAACATAATAAAATAGTTTTAAAAAATTGGGTCTTCATGTCAGCCAGTTGAACCCATGTAATTATTTAGTATGATTAAGTGGTGGCTAGAAAGTGTAAATATGCACTGTCTCCATTTACTAAATGTGGTTTTCATCATTTTATTATTCTCAGGCAGAAAAGGCTAGCTTGGTTCACCTACTGGATTTCCTTGGTATGATTTTTCTCACAATGATTTGGGCTGTTTGTCCACGAGACAGCTTGGCACTTCTGGGACAGTGGATACAATCAAAGTTGCAGGAGGTGAGTCTGAGATGGCCTATGGTGAACATGCAACAGTATCGGTGTAAAGCAGTGTGGATCAGAACTATGCTAAGGTCTGTCTTGGAGTCAGATATGGAATTTTAATGTCTGTCATTTTTAGGTGCTGTTCCCATATAGCATTTAATTAAGGAATTCTACATCTGTCTAGTGATATATAAGGGTTGATTAAAAGAGCTACTGTGTTGGTTTTGTTTTCTTTTTTTTTTCATAGTTGTTGATATCACAGAGAGAAAAACCTAGTCACTGGTCCTTCTTGTATCTCTGTGACAGTGGTGTCCTTCCTCCAGAGATCCCTTCCAAGAAGCCTGAAGTTGTAATGAGTGTGGGGCTGGCTGTAGCTTCATATCATTCTCCATGGCTGCTAATGCACAGTTACACCAACATTGCCTAGAATACCTGGTGGGGGGCCAGTATTAGGTGCTTTAGTGCTGATAATAATAATCATTTCATGACTAAGTCCCTCATATTGTTCAACATACTGCCTTACTGAGGATCAGTCTTGTGATCCCCACAGATGTGTTAACCAGATTGAGACAATGATTCTCAAATTGAAGAAGAAAGAACATTTAGGTTCAGATGGTAAGATGTCACATTGGAACTTTGTTATCACTGACCTGCTGGGCTGTCAATGGAGTTGATGCAGTTTCCCCTTGTTATAAGTAGATGCCTTATAAATTAATAGAATCAGAAGAGTTGATGATAACTAAGGCAATGTAGCTGTTTTTCCCTTGAAATAATTTTATTCCTCTTAGGCATAATTTTTCCAATTTAATAACTAAACTGAAGAACAGGGATGCCTTTGGTATGGATTTTTTTCTCCTAAATTGAGGCCCCTCAGTGACTCTGTTGTCAAGAGATGTTTTTCTCTCTGCTATGCCCTGCGCACCATATTTTGGGAGCATGAGGGGATGCTGGCAGTGATGCCCTATAGAGTGAGAATTGCCCACATTCCTTGCCATTCACTTAGTTACTGTGGTGGCTGAATGATACAGCAGGGCTCTGTTAATGCAAAACTACTGGTGTTTTGGTCTGGATTATTATTGCTATGGGACTTGTCCTGGTGTTGTGGGTTTTCTAGCATATACAGTCTCTACTCAGTAGATGCCCATGGTTCTTGCTTTCCACAGTGTCTTGATGGCTGAGATGGTTAAGAGCCTTTGTTACTCTTATAGAGGACCTGGGTTCAGTTTGGCCCCCAGAACCCATATGGTGGCTCACAACCGTCTGTAATCAGGAGATTAGATGCCCTCTTGGCCTCCATGTACACCAGGCATATGCATGGGGTATATATATTCAGGCAAAAACACGTATACACATAAAATTAATATAAAATAATAATTTAAAAATGCCTCTCGAAGCTGGTATGGTGGCATGCACTTATAGTCCCAGCTACTTGAGGATCTAAGGCAGGAGGATTGCTTGAGTTCATGTATTTGAGACTGTGGAGCCCACAGAGGTTTCCTAGTGAGAGCTGAGCTTGCTTTACACAGCAAGGTTGCATTAGGGGATGGCTTGACCACATATATGGTTACCAAGTGTTTGGAATGGTCTGCACTTGTCTATGCTGTGGGAAGGCCTTTTGTTCCACACCTTGGAATTCCTTTAAAAGTTCTTTAGCAGAGACAGAAGGGGGTGGTAGGTTTTGACCCAGGCCCTCCCTAGGCCATCCTGTGTTTCCATCTGTCTCTCTGAGTCTGAATTTCTATCTAAATATTTCCCACTTCTCCCTGCTCAAGAGTACTCTGGGGAAAAAAAGTAGGGGTGGGTCCCCCAATGAGATTACTTAGGTGACAACACCATGACCTTGTAACTCCAAACGTTTACAAATGTCCTCGAGAGCCCACAGATGAACAAACAAACAAATCACACCAGCTAGAGAACCACTGCTTTAAAGCCGTTTGCATAGTACCTGGCATGAAGTTAAGAGCTCTGTTCATAGGGATGATTAATTTTACTGTCGGCCCTTGTAATCCTCTGTGCAAATCAAGGAGTTTGTTATTGTTACTGCCTCCATTTTGCATATTGCCCCATGAGTTCCTCTGTTGAAGCCGATGCTTTGCTGGGTTAGCACACTCCCTGGTGCACACTCAGCCTATGCACTGAGAGCTGACCCCTGCCTTGCAGTTCTTCAGCTTAAAACAGATGTAAGCGAGGGGGAAGGAAGCCATGTTCTGCGCTCACATACTGTGAATGGCGGCTCTGGTTGCTTGTATCCATCACAAGCATGTGTTTGAAAAGCTGCTTCCTGGATTAATAGCTTCTTTATCAGAAAGTCCTGCTTCTTTATCCAGCTCCTACAAAGTTTTAGTGCTTTACTGCAAATTAGAATTTAATTGGAAAACATTCTCATAAATAAAAGTAATTGGGAAGATTAAAGTTATGATAGCTGTTCGTGTTTTTAAAAAAAAATTTAAGTCAGAAGAAAATTTTATTTTCCTAACTAGTCAATATTTAGAAAAGGAAATGAAGATAATTAATCACAGACAGGGCTCTCCTCTGTGGCTAATTTTCCCATTGAAGTTTTCTGCTAGTGTTATTGGCTCTCATATACCTGTATTATTTCGATTTCCCTTTAGAACTGTGAGATAGATTAGTGTTCCTTGGCCACAGTTAGGTCTGTACCAGGATGGGTTCTTAGGCACACTCTCTTCAGCAGTGGAGATTATAAGTGGAAAATGAGATACGCTAATGGCAGTACAGGCTGTCTGGGAAGGCACGTGCCTAACTTTTCTCCTTTTCATGTTTAAAGTGGGAGTTGAATGGAAGAAACAATGGCCACATTTACATTTTATATCTTAGAGGACAGACATTTCATACTAGATTTTCTGTGAAATTAATTTAACATTCATTTTTGAATTCCTTTGATCATTAAATAAATCCACTTAATGGAGTTTTTTTGTGTCCCGCTTCTTCTTAGTATATGTTTGACAGACCATACAGTAGAACACTGGAGGCTGAAGCTGACAAAATTGGACTACAGCTTGCTGCAAAGGTAAAGTGATCAACAGCTGAAAATATGGTGTCCCTCATTGTAGCTGAAGTTTTCCTGTGTCTTACCTGGCCCATGGTCAGGACAAATCTCTCTCACCTGCCAGTCCTGCAGCTACTTGGACCCAAGTAAACACACAGAGGCTTATGTTAATTAAAACTGCTCGGCCATTAGCTCAGGCCTATCACTGACTAGCTTTTACATTTAAACTAACCCATAATTTTTATTTATGTTTAACCACATGGCTTGGTACCTTTTCTCAGTTCTGCCTTCACATCTTGCTTCCTTTGTGTCTGGCTGGTGACTCCTGACTCAGCCTTCCTCTTCCCAAGATTCTTTGTCTGTTTATCCCGCCTATACTTCCTGCCTGGCTACTGGCCAATCAGCATTTTATTTATCAACTAATGGGAGCAACACATTCACAGCATACAGAGCGATATCACCCATAACCTCATATAGCTGACAATACATGTATGTTGTCTTGATGTTTGGCACATGCACAGGCCAAACATTAAGTCATGTACTATGTTAACCCTTTGAACTGCTCATCTCTATATTACTATAACAAAATGCTGAGACAGCTCAGTTATAATAGAAGTTTGTTCAGCCCACCGTTATGGAGAATCAGGGGCATGTTGAATGCCTGCATTGGCCCAGTTCTGGTGAGAATAGAAGATGGTGGCACATCACGGCAGGATCATGTGTAGAAGCAAATCAGTTACGTCTAGAACCAGAGAAGAGAAAAGAGATGATGATCCAGGTGGTACAGTCCCTCTTCAAGGGCACATCCTCAGTGACACAAGCCATCTCTTCTTTGGCTCCCCTTGAAAGCATCTGTTATCTCCCTGTAGCACCATACTGGGGCTACGCCTTTAGTCACAATGGACCCTTAGGGATTACTTAGACCTCACCCACGCCATAGTACTTTTCATAAATCTATAATGCTTGAAGATTGTATCTCTTAAAGGAATGAATGAGTAACTGAAAATATTCTTTTCTCCATATGTGGCTGTAATTGGCAGGATATATTCAAAGTTTTAATCTTTATTAGAAAGCATTTTTTACATGCATGAAATTTTTAGTTATAAACATGAAGTATGCAAATTAAAACTTTAAAAACATATGAATCTATAATGCCTTAGGCCCTTATCACTCTGTTTGCTTTCTGGAAGGCCAGTGGTGCCTCTGTTCTACACCCCTTGTTTCTCTGACCTATGGGGGGGGCTTGAGAAAAGAAGATCATGTGTAGCTGTTTTTAATCACCTGGAGAAGGTTACTCCTATGAGTGTCATGGTCCAAGATGAGCATCTGAGCCTCTACTGCTGAGATGTGTTGTGGAGAACAGCCACGGTCAGTGTAGCAGTTGGCTCTCTGTTAGTTCCAGGAGCGGTTCCTGGGCCTCACAGGTCTTGTGCTATTTCTCTGTTGGACAGGAGCCTTCATCCCTAATTACTATTTTAATCACCTGTGATAGCTGATTTATCATTGTTAGCAGAGCATTTTTAAGTGAGTATAAACTACAAAGTTTATGTATTAAATTACAATGTTATTTGGCCCTTTGTTGAGTTTCCAGTAGTTATTATTAAATGTCACTATTATTTAAACTTCTCATTGTGAATCTTGATGGATTTGGCTCTATAAATGATACTTCATATTTACAAAAGCCAAAGTGTTTCTTGGCATGATAAGTAGGAAGGATCAAGTGACTTATCAGGCTCTGTGCATTAAGAGGTTATTGAGTAAGGAGTCAGTGGGTATGGGCTCCTAATCTGAATGCACTGGTCTGCCAAGTTTACCTTTATGTGTGTTTTGTGCTCTGGTTAAGAAACTTTAATTTGCCTTAGCAAATTGATTCTGTTTTAGTTCTAAGAAGATTCATTATATTAGCTCTTTCATGCCACAAGAAGAAGTGATCAAGGTAATTCTGTTTTTTTCCATGGACAGCTAATATACTCAGCCACAAGTATTGAAAGGTAGATCTGGGGCCATAGTGGTACAATACCATAACTAATCCTAGTACCTTACAGGTGGAGGCAGGAGGAGCACAAGTTCAAGGCTAGCCTGAGCTACATGAGACTCTGCCTGCAAAGACCAAATAGACAACAACTGTTATTTCTGTCATGACAGTTAATTGCCTTTTTGGAGATTTGCTCCCTTGTGACTAGTCCTTCATCCATAGCACACAATGCCTATTGCTGTGTAACAGGGTTGGGACTGTTACAAATGGCACTGTCCTTTAGTGTGGTTCTGCAAAGTGGACTTGAAGTTCTTGGATCTTTGCATGCCTGGATACATTTTATAATGATCTTATTAAATTGTATGTCCATAAAAACTTGCCTGGGGAGTTGATGGGATAGTTGGCCAGTGTCTAACACACTGAATTTTCCCATCTATTATTGATGTATTTGTCATTTACTTAGTTATTCTTAATTATTCTTAATAATTTAAGCTTTGAACTTGGTTTTGTATATAGGGATGACATATTTTGTCTGATTTATTAAGTGTTTGATATTAAGATATAGTCATTTAAAAACAAATTTCTTGCCTATAGAAATATAATTGACTTATGTAACTGACCTTATCTCCAGCAATCAACCCACCTACAACCCAACCTTCCTCTCTCCCCCTTCCTCCCTTCCTTCCCAATCAGTGTTTCCCCATCTCATTATTAGTGTGATGTCCAGAAATGCCAGCAAAAGCTGATGGTGGGCAACTTTGTTTTCCCTGACTTTAGAAGAAGGTAATGTCTGGTTTTTCACATCAGTTCTCATGGTTCTTGTAAGGTTTCTTAGAGGCTGTATTAGCTATGTTTCTGTTGCTGTTATAAAACCCCATGACCAAGGTAGTTCCTAGAAGGAAGTGTTTATTTGAACTTATGGTTCCAGAGGGATAAGACCCTGTGTGGCAGGAAAGGATGACCATGAGCAGCAGGTGTGGCGGCAGGCACAGGAAGCCAAGAGCTCAGATCTCAAGGAGAGCAGGAAGTGGAGAGAGCCAACTGGAGGAGCCTCCAGGCTTTAAATCTTAAAGCTCCAGTGACACCTGTTTGCTGCATCACCCAAACCTCCTTACAAGTGTGCAAATGCCTGAGCTGTGGGGGCATTCCTCATTCAGACCACCACAGTGGCTGGCCATCAGGTGGAAGCATCTGCCTTTAGTTCCTCATGGTTTGGCAAATATTTTTTATTATGAAAGAATATTGTAACTTGTCATTTACATTTGTTGAATTTATTGAGATGGTTATGTTTTTTTCTCCTTCAATCTGTTAATGTGCATTGGCTACATTTTTTTTTTTTTAAGTTAAGCCAACCTTTTGTTTTGGAAATAGGCTCAATTTTGTCAGTTTTTTTTCCCCCAGGGCTGAGGATCGAACCCAGGGCCTTGCGCTTGCTAGGCTAAATCTCCATCCCCTGTCAGTTTTAGTATCCTTTAATAAATGGCTAGAATTGGTTTGCTGGTGTTTTGGTTAGATGTTACGTCTGACTTCAGATTTTCAGGAGTGGTTTTCTCGAATGCTTCTCTTATTCTCACAGTCATGAAGGTGGCAGATTTCAAGATGAATCTCTATAGGTGGGGACTGTCTGTATGCAAGGCTGTGCGTTTTCCTCAGAGAGCATCTTTACCTGCCAGGGGTTGACAGGCTATTTATTTTTTGTTTAGTTTAAAAACACATTCTTGTTTTCTCTGTGATTTCTTCTTAGCTCCTGGACTATCTAGGGGGTTATTGCCTAGTTTTTGGGTCTCTTGTGGTTTTTGGTTACTTGTGTGTTTTTGACTTCTCGCTCACCTTCTGAGTGGAGAGCACGCTGAGTGAGAGCATCTTGGAAGCCGTCTTATTTCCTGTCTCAGTGTGTGATCAAGACTGTACAGTGGGGTGTTCTTACAGAGCTTCTGCCCTTGGAGACAGTGTTCTGTGGATGACTGTCTTGTCAAGTTTGCTAATTTTGTTGTTTCAGTTCTTTTATTGAAGAGATTATTATTATTATTATTCAGCTATTTCATTATTTATCATTGTTCACATTTTTCTTCCCCCCTTTCTAGTTATTTACAGAGCTTTCTAGTCTTTTCATTATGGTTATAGAGTTTATCTCCTTTGGTTCTGTCATTTATTTCTTTGTATAGTGTATAACTTGCATAGCTTATAACTAGCGATCTTTCTGGTAGCTTGATGCTTTTCTTATTTATCAATATAAGAATATTACTTGGGGCTGGACAGGTGCTCAGTGATTAATAAGGCTTGCTGCTCTTGTGGGGAACTGAGTTCTGTCCATTCCTAGCACCCAGGTGGCTCACAGCTGCCTGTGACTCAAGCTTTAGGGAATCAGGTACCCTTTTCTGGCATCTGTGGGGACCCGCACTCATGTGCATACACTCCCCACACAGACAGACAGACAGACGGACATACAGACACGCACACGCGCGCACACACACACACACACACACACACACACACACACACACACATGCGCACACCATTAAAAACAATGTTTTAAAACTTACTTTAAAGAAAAATATCTTTGTTTCAGGTGATGCTTCTTGCCCAATGTCTCCTTTCCCTTTATTTTTGTTTTGCTCTCCTCCCTCCTCCTCCCAGAATTCTTTGGTTGTGTGAGAGCGTTGTGTCTTTTGCATTCTCTTGTTGTCAATCTCTTTGTGTTTTTTTATGTCTATCTTATAAGTAGTACACACCTTTTTCCCTTTAATCTTCACTTTTGGGGGAGTGTGCACTCTGGTTTGTGTTTCTTTTTTTCTTTTCTTTTCTTTTCTTTTCTTTTCTTTTCTTTTCTTTCTTTCTTTCTTTCTTTCTTTCTTTCTTTCTTTCTTTCTTTCTTTCTTTCTTTCTTCCTTCCTTCCTTCCTTCCTTCCTTCCTTCCTTCCTTCCTTCCTTCTCTCCCCCTCCCTCCCTCCTTTCTTCCTTTCTTTCTTTTTTTTTCTTCGAGACAGGGCTTCTCTGTGTAATAGCTCTGGCTGCCCAGGAACTCACTTTGTTAGACCAGGCTGGCCTCAAACTCAGGGATCCATCTGCCTCTGCCTCCTGAGTGCTGGGATTAAAGGTGTGCTCCACCGTGCCCAGCAAGTTTGTGTTTCATACTGACCATGATGTAGAACATGTTTCGTGTGCATCTCTGTCACTCCTGTGTCTTCCGCTGTGAATTGTTGGGTCAGATATTTTGCCTGTTCTTAAAATGGGTTGTTGGCCTTCTTGAGTGTATATGCTCTTCAGTGTACTGGCCAGGTAGAAAGCCTTTGTTAGCTATATGTATTGCAAGTATTTTCTACCATTCTGTGGCATCTTTTAATTTTTTAAATGGGTTTAATTTGAAGAACAAAGTTTAATGTTTTTGTGAAGTCTAATTGTTTTGCTTTGGGTTTAATTATTATTCTAGTTTCCTAAGAGGGGGGTTAAAGATAATTATTTTTAGACTTTCATGTTCCTAAATTAACACAGGCAGTTAAAGCTAAAATTTTCACTTCTCATTATTTGATTTTGAAACATTTTGATATGTGTTTTTATCATTGTCATTAAGTAATAATGTTTCCTAATATCCTTTGTAATTTTCTTCTTTTATAGACAGATTGTTTTAATTCATTTAATGTCTAGACATTTGGAGTTTGTCTAAATGTTTCATCATTGTTAATTTCTAATTTACTCTCTTGCAAGTCAGAGAACGCGCTCTGTAGAATCTTAATCTCTGTGCCGGCTGTTTTTCTGCCAACTCAACACAAGCTAGGGTCAACTGGGAAGATGGAACTTCAGTTGAGAAAATACCTGCATAAAATTGGCCTGTAGGCAAGTCTGTAGTGTGTTCTCTAGGATGTGGGAGGGCCCAGCTCACTGTGGCACTGCCACCCTTGGGCTGGTGGTCCTGGCTACTGTAAGAAAGCAGACTGAGGAAGCCACCATGAGCAAGCCAGTAAGCAGCACTGGCCCTCCTCCATGGACCCCGCATCAGCTCCTGCCTTGAGTTCTTGCCCGGCTTCCTTTGATGCCGGACTGTGACCTGAGAGAGTAAGCTGCACTAGTCCTTCCTCCCGAAGTTGCTTTGGTCTCGGTGTTCTCACAGTAGAAAGCTAACTATAGGAACTGGGTTTGGGGGAAGCCCTGGGCCTGTCTTGGCGACTGTGCTCTACAGACAAGTGTTAGGTTGCGCTGGTTCACTGTATCATTCAGGTCAGTATTCTGATCTCCTTTGGAGAGACGAGTGTGAAACACTTTATACATGGCGACTTGTCCATTAGTTTTAGCTTCATGTAATTTGAAATCTGGTTTAGACACATACCTCTGGTTTAGACGCATACATATTTGGGATTCTTTTCTCCTTTTGAATTGTTTGATATGTTGAAGCAAATTTATTTATTTATTCATTCTTTTTTTATTTGTTTGTTTATTTGTTTGATTCAGGGCATCACTCTAGCCCTGGTTGGCCTAAAACTCACAGAGAGTGCACCTGCATCCCAAATACTGATATTGAGGCCCCTGCCACCACACCTAGTTTCCTTTTCATTCATTTCTTTTTTTTTTTTTTTTTTTGTCTCTTAATATATTTGTTTTTAAATTTCAAGTCGCCTCAGAATTCTGAATGTATTACTGCTTACTTAGTTATCTTATGTGTTTGTTTGGCCTTTGCCTTTGGTGTGAATTAGATAAGCCTCTTAGGTTTACTTAAACATCATTGACCATGGTTACATTTAGTTTTGTCATTTTTCTGTTTGTGTTACTGCACATTTGGGATCCCCAGAAGACAAAGAAGAAATTGGGGTCCCCTCTTGTTTTTCTAAGTTGCAGCAATACAGGAGTTTAAGGATGAACTCAAATGGAAGCTCAAGGATAGTTTTATAAGAGATTAAAACAAAACCAAACAAAAAATAAAGACCAGGGCAGGCCAGCTGGAGACCCAGAGGAGGGGAGTGAAGATGTGGAAAGGAAGCCATGCTGTCTCGCTGGGCACAGAGGTCAGCCACAGGGTGGACAGGCAGCCACGTGGGGGTGGGGAGGGCTGCGTCAAAGAAAGAGTGAGAAAGGCCAAATGTGGGAGAAGCCCAAAGTGTCAGGAAAAGCATACATAGAAAAGAGAGAGAAAGAAGAAAAGAAATGAGTCTTTTCTGAATAATTTGGAAAAGTGGGCAGACTCGTGAAACCACATGGCTGTGGTCCTGTAAGCTGCTGGATGAAGGGAGGGGAGAGGATCCTGGGAAGCAAAAGTTTAGTTTCTTCTTAAAAGACCAATTCTGCTTATGTCTTTAGCATAGTGAGCCTACATGCTTAGGGGCATTGCTTCTATTTCCTCACTGCTTCCAGGAAATGGCCTTAGGTCTAGCCGCTGCATCTTATGCACACATATATTGTTCTGAGGCAAGGGCACAAATAGTTTACAAAAGAGAACTAGGAAATCAAGAAAAATCAAAGCCAAGCCTTCAACTTAGCTTTAGTTCAAAGCATAGTAAGATCTTAAAGATTGGCCAATCCTGAACAGATTTCTCAGAAAAGTCTTTCCCATACCAGAATCTGCTTCGAAATTAGATTTCCCATTTGCCTGATTGTCTACATTTCACCCTCTCAAGCCAGTGAGGGGATTGACTGGACTTGAGGCAGAGTGTCTGTTCTATGGCTGTAAGCATGTCCACTGTTAGCTTTCTCTCTTCCATCTGTGAACTCTGGGAGGCTGTTGCTCTGGGAGCATGGTGGCACCTTCTTGAATGGTTGAATATTATTTCTTCTCTAGCTTTTCAGTGTTCAGTTCTTTCCTAGATTCTGTTTGACTTATGGTTTCCTACAACCATCGAATGACAGCTGCTTCTAATCAAGGCTTTAAAGTTGTCATCTGTGGTAGGGTTCCTGTGACCACCGGCTCCCTTTTCCAGTACTGCAAGCAGACATGGTTTTGTGGGACCCACGGTTTTAATCTGGAGTCATTTCTCTCAGCAGGTTGATGATGTCCCCTTCAGGATGCCCTCCTGCTGTCTTTCTGGTGTTTTTGACTTTCTTTGTTGAAGGTTGCTAAACATGCGTTTTCGTCTTTGCTTCCTGTTGGTTGATGTGAAGTATCCACTTCCTATGTGTTTTCTTTGTATTTACTGTGCTGACTGTGGCTGGGTTCTTTTCATCAGTTTAATAGATTCTCATTGATTACATTTTAACACAGGGCATCTGCTCCGTCCTTTCTCTCTTCTCAGATTGGAAATACACGTACTTGTTTATTTTAGAACATGCTGTCCCTCTTTCAACACTTTGTTTTTATAGTTTAAATGCTTGTCAGCATGAATGCTTTCTATTGTAGTTCACTGATCTTATTCTTGTCTATACCCATTCTGCATTAAACTCGCTGTTTGTCAGGGGTGCCTTCACCCAGAAGAGTGATGCTGTCCAGGATAGGCCCACAAGGGTGGCATGTGTTCTACAGTTCTCCCCTAGCCCTTTCCCAGAACCCTGGCCCACACAGCACCAAGTCTCTACTTGGTTTGGGGGCTACACTTTCTTTAATTTCTTCCGTCTTCTTTAAGAATGTGCAGATGTTTTAGTGAATCAGTGCTGTCTTGGCTCCGTGTCTCCCTTGTTTGTTTTCAACCCCAGTCTTTACCTTTATGAGCCACAGACAGACAGTATGCAGAGCAGACACCAGGTAACCCCCTTTCTTAGTTACCTCACTGTTAGTTTCCCCATAAGCTTCTGCAGTAAGTGGTTTGGGTAGCGTGTATGGAGGATGCATGGATGTTAATCATTGCCAGGTTTCTAATCAGCAATATCAAAGGACAAAGTTACACCCCCATCCTTGAACCAGCCTCCAGGTCTCTAGATTTAATGTTCGTCATTCCCCCTCTCCCCAAGAAACACCTCTGCTCTGCTTTTGCTGTCTCTCGTCCTTGTGTGCAAAAGTTGGGGTATTCTTGACTAATGCTAAACTTTCAGATCTGGCTGCCTTGATGAGTCTAAAGTTTTGATTTTCTCATCTGTAAGACAGCCAAAGGCTTCCTCCGTTCCCTCTTCCTGTTGGATTCCTGCCAGACTCTGCCATGTTGCAGCCTGTTGCTCTTCACACTTCAGATGGCTCCCCATGGGAAGGAGTACCGAGGTCAAGGTCACACCATCTTCAGTGAGTCTCCTCCCTTCAGGATTTTGGTGTCTGTCTTGGCTGGCCTGGTTACTCTTCATCTTCTGGCCAAGCATTCTTTTTATTTTCTGATTGTTTTTGTTAGGGACACTGGCTTGTTATGAATTACTTTACATGACCAGAAGAGAACGCTCCCAACATTGAAGTAGTAGAATGGTCTGTCATAATGATAAGTTGAGTTATTTACCATTGATAACCACTTGGATAATTTCTAGGAATGAGTAATATCGTAAATAATTTTGGAAAAGACATTCTATTCATCTGTCTATAAACTCCACGAGTTTTCCCTCCTTCCTTCCTTCCTTTCTCTTTTGCTCTCTTTCCCTCCTTCCTTCCTTTTCTTTTCTAACTTTCTTTCCCCTCTTCCTTCCTTCCTCTCTGAATTCATATTCCCTGCCCTTTTTCTCTCCCTCTCTCTCCCCTCCTTCCCTCTCCCAACTAACTCTCCTTTCTTCCTCTCTCTCTTGTGCTGGGGCTTAACTCAGAGCTTTGTACCCACAAGACAGTTGTTTTATGCCTGAGCTGTACTCCAGCACCATTTCATAAGTTTTTGTTATTTATTTAGGATAAATAAGTGTAGCTGAGGTCACTAGGTCATTATATATATGATACTGTGTTAAAAAATGCTAATGCCAGACTTCACTAACCTGTGAGAATACCCCCCCCCCCCCAATATCCACAATGCTGTGTTCAGTCATGTTAAGTTTTGTCCATCTGGAGGGAAAAAATCATATCTTTAAATTCTTTTGAACTAGGGTTGCTCCCTGTATTCCTTGTTGTCCTGGAACTCGCTATGTAGACCAGGATGGCCTCGAACTCACAGAGATCCTCCTGCCTCTGCCTCCAGAGTGCTGGGATCAAGGGCATGTGCCACCATGCATGGCCTGTCATTGGTTTTTGAAATCTCCTTTTCTGGTGTCGTGGAAAAGCTGAGCACTCTGTCTCAGTTTTATTGGCTCCTCGATATTCTCAACTGCAGAGTGCCTTCTGTGTGCTTGTTGGTCAGATGTTTACAATGTGTGTTTTGGGATCCCATGTGGAGCTTCTGAGGGACTATAGATGGGGAAGCTCTGAGGAAGTGTTTTAGAGCAGCTGATGCTGTGATATCCAGGCAGGCCAGGACAACAGCTGCCATAGTGCAGCTGGGTTGGGGGCGTGGTGAGTCCTCTCCTCAGAGTAGACAAGTTAGTGAAGAAATGATGAAGCTCCATCAATTATAACATGACAAACCATTTTGGAAAAGTATATTTGGACAGGTAAGAGCATGGCTGCATTTTCTAAAGCACACTAAACGTGGTGCTGTGCAGCATGAGACTTCCAGTTGTGATAATATGGCCTGTTGATGTCAAGCACAAAGAAATGTTGCTATAGATGTTAAATCTGTCTTTGTTATTGAAACACTCAGGATGAAAAATGCCATCTCTAAAGTACAAGTATTTATTTCCTGTCGGAAAGAGAAGCAGTATGAAAGCTTTGAATACAGTGTTTATGCTGCCTTTATTCTGCGCAAGCATCCTTTTAGATAATAATACCTCTAGCTCCAGTTACTGCCTGCCCTGCCGGGCTGTGCTCAGTGCTGAAGGTGTGGTACCTGCTCTCACCTGCTGCACAGCATTTCCCTGAAGTTCTTCTTGCTGTGATCAGCACATCTCTTTTTTGCAGGTGAAGGAGCTGAAGTCCGCACAGGCTCTTTTCCAAAGACACAGTGGCAAAAGTTGTGATTCAAACTGGAATGGGACAGAGTTTTAGTGTTTTAATTTTTCTTGCTCATTATGGACACATTTATTCTGTTATGAGCTACAGTAGTCACTTTCCTTGTTGTGACCAGCTGTGTGGCAGGAAGCCATCTAAGAGAGAAGATGTTGTTGTTGGCTTTTGGCTTATGGTTCAAGGGGATACAATTATGGTGGATACAGTCCAGCGTGGAGGTAGGAACATCCCGAGGCAGTTGATCATATTGTGTCCCTAGTCGGGAAGCAGAAAGTGAGCAGGAATTGAGGCCAGGCTCTACAACCTCAATGCCCACACCTAATGACCTACTTCCTCCTGTGAGGCTCTACTTTTTAAAGGTTTTATTACCTCACCCCCTCAACATCACCACTAGCTGGGACATTTGGACCCTAGTATGAACTTTATACTGTCACCCTTCCATGTTTAGTATCAAAGTCTAAACCTTTTTTAGGTGCTGGCAGTGTGGAGCAATCTACCGCCAAGGACACTAAGTAGAGTCATGGCTGCTGAGCTAGACCACCCTCGTTTGGGACTCTGCCTTTCCAGTTAGCTGTGTGATCTTGAACACGTTATTTTCACTTTTCTGTATCAGCCTTCCCCACCTGGGTGATAGGACTTGGACATTTCTCACTCAGTCAATACAGTTCAAGTTCCCAGGGCACCAGTCTTCTGCCTGTGCATGCCCCATTGTCTGCTTCCTCTAGTCCACATGGACCTCAAGCCTATGTATCAATACCGAGTCCTGGAGTTTGACCCCTCCTTCCTGTTTGCTCCTTTCCCTGACAAATGTTCCTCCTTTTATTCAGTATTGCTGTCTTAAATGCCTGCAGCCTGCTGTCATCCTTTCTCATTTAATGTTGAAATCTGATCTTTCACCAAGTCCTGGCAATTCTGTCTACAAAAGACGTCTCAGCATGTTTCTATTTCCACAGCTAGGAATGAACTTCTGCAGCTTCATTATAGCTTTCATTGACTCCATTCATTCCCCTCCATTCCACTCTCCACCCAGCTACACATGATGAAGCAGGTCAGGTGAGCCAGTGTTGGTCTCTAGACTTCTACCCAGTATCTGGGCAGATAGGCCTCTAGTTCTTATGGATCTTTTTTCCCCCTCTTTCTTTTGACATTACAATAGTCTGATGCAGACTCAGATGGTAGCCCTCCCCTATGACATGATTTTCAATTATTAACTGAACACGCATTTGCTGCATGCTTACTATCTGCCAGGTTTTTGGAAGTCAGAATGTTAGTAGGAGATAATTTTAACAAAGCTTGGAGCATCATGGTAGAGACATATAGACATGTTCATCCCATGGAAGAATGCAGCAGGATGGTAGAACTTGTATCGGGCTTAAATGACAGCCCAGGAAGAGGTCTGAGAAAGAAGCATTTAAAACAGTAAAACAGAGCTCTATGAGAAGTAGTAATTATCCTGGTGTGGTGCTGGGGGGAAGTCTCGAGAGATTTGGTATAGAAAATAGTATGGTCAAAGGTCAGGAAAACAATGCCCATTCTGGGAATTGAAATCTCTCTGTGACTAAAATACAAACAGTTTAGGAGCTTCCATGGCAAGATGGAATGCAAAAGGTAGGCAGCGACTTAGTGGTCTTAAGGACTTTAAACCCTGAGTTCAGGGGTGGAGACTTTGGGTGTCACAGAGATCTTGCACTCTGATTTCTTACATGTGACCATAGGCAGGTTACTTAACCTCTCTGTTTTCTATCTGAAAAGAGGCTAATGATACTCCTATTTAAAATGTTACTCTGGGTATCTGAGGCTTGATTCCTATTTGTGGCCTATACCCAGTACCCTGACGAGATGCTTTTGTCTGTGTGTGTGTGTGTGTGTGTGTGTGTGTGTGTGTGTGTGAAGCAGTTGAGCAAACTCCCCAACCCTGCCCTGTAATTCCAATCACATTGCCAAATTATGATTAGATTTCCTTGTAATTATGATTATAGCTTAGCTTCCATTGTCACATGACTAAAAGGGAGCAAAGGTGTTGACCCAGGGACAGGCGCACCCACACAGCAGTTGGCTCGGCTGCTGTAAGAGGCTTGAAAGTATGGTCAGGGGGAACTGTTTCTGGGAGATGAATTTGTTGGTTATGCATTACCCCATTGGATTCATGAGCATTCAAGGCCAAGGACCAAATAGAATATAAGAAATTCACTGAAATGAAGTTACTTCTGAGGGATTTTCCAGTCAAGAATCTATCTTTCCTTAAGATTCTTTCTGCTGCTTCTCTACTATTCAATGAGAAGAAGTTAATTTTCCATGCTTATATTTTTATAGTTTAAATTTTGATTTTGAAGAGCTTTGAGTTATCATTAAAAATGATTAGAATGATTAATTTAGAATTAGTGATCAACTTGTAGGTCCACTGTGAACTGAGGTGGAATAAATGGTTCAAACCAGCTGGGCAAAAGACTTTGATTTTGTTGATATGTTTATTCATTTGTCATTCATCCTAAGGACATTTTGACACTTGGCAGTCATTTGTAGAAATGACTTCTATTTTTTAATTTCACAAGCAGCCAAACCATCTATATTTGCTTTTGAGTATCTGTACTGAAATCTAAAAAAAGAAAGCCAATTTTCTTTTAATGCTTCTAAACTGGGGGCAGGCTCCTTGGGGGGCATTGTGTATGATTGCTTTTGATTATTACAGAGACAGGGGACATGTGGATGTGTTATTTCATTTAGTGGATGGGGACTAAGGATGATAGATACACTGGAGTGGTTTGAGAGCCCTCTCTGGGAGGGATTGTCCAGCCCCAGAGCTGCTAAGGACCCTTCTGGAAGGAAGCACAGTTGTGCCATGCGGCCTGAAATAGCTGTGCTCATAGCACCATCTAGCGAGGGAACTGGGTAATAGCAGAATCCACTTTATCACAGAAATAAGAATCCTAACTTTAAAATTCATGTAAAACTGTAGATTATTGAACCATAAGCTTTTGCACCCTGGAGGAAGACTGGAGCTAATTTAACTCAACTTCTCCTTTTACAGGTAGGGAGACTAGAGTCCAAAGTGCTGGCGTGACTTACCTAGTAGCATATTTGGCCCTTGTCTTCCAGGTTAGTACTGAGTCTCCAGCACAGTGAACTGTTTTTGTGTTGTACTTGGATGACCGTGTAGGTCCTTAGATTAGTCATGTAAGAATGCATAAACAGCAAACGAAAAAGCCTCATTTCATAGATGTGTTCCAAAGTAACTTCCACAACACATATGCCCAAATCTTATTTTGAACCCATTCCCCACAGAGAATGACTATTAATTTGATTTTTAGTTGTTATGATTTGCATTGAGTACTGAGTCTCCACGAGACAAGAAAGAAATGTGTAAAATTCATTAAAACTTTGCCAGCTTTACTGACTGATAAACTAGCATAATGACCATCAAAAGATGCAGAACACTCAGGCAAGGGCTTTAAAGTTATTGGACCATATAATAACAAGAGCCTGTTTCTCTCCTGTGTGGCATATACTAAGTGTTTTTGATAAGTGATTTTTTTTTATTGACAAATCCTGAGGATGATTTAGTTACCAGTGTCTTGTGTCATGCTCAGTTGGAAAAGAGCAGTTTTAAATTATTGATTGGAAAAACTGTTGTTCAGAGAAGAAGTGACTTACAGAACAAGAGTGGATATAATAGGAGATGCCCTGAGCACTGGAACACTGAGCCTGTGTGTACAGACGGAGGGGAACTGGCTCACTGTAGATGCCCAGGACAGTACAGGTGACGCTGGTGATGGTGTTGACAGTTGACTGCAGTAATGTTTTCCATGTGCTGGGTCCTGTCCTGAGTGGGTTATGTGCAGTATTCTTTTAGTCTTCATTTTAGCCCTTGAGGTACAGGTACTGTTCTTTGCTTGGTCTTACAATGCAAGTGGAAAATGGAGACATTAAAGACCATGGTGCACCATCTCTCATTGATGGTAGGTTTTCCCCACCCCAGGAGGAGGTGCATTCATGTAGGATGTGGAACTTCTTTCTTCTAGGCTGCTGGAAACAATTTTGTCTTCCACAGCATCACTTCTAAAAAGTGCTGTTTTTATGTGTTTTGTTCCCTTCAAATTTCATAACATTCCAATTGTGTTTTCCTAGTTCTTGGCCCTTCTGTAGCAGTCCTTTGTAATACTGTCTCATGCCTATCACATGTCTGTGTGGAATGCAGAGGGCATGCCAGAACATCTGGTTCAGATGCGCAGTGCTACTGGCATTCAAAACAGACTCAGAACTCAGGCTTTTCCTCCATGGGGGGAGGGGTGATAGCTGACAAGAGTTGTATTGGAGAGACGACTGTGCAGAATTAGGAAGCCCAGAGCCCTTTTCAGTTTGTATTTGTATTTTGGTCATAGGTGGGAGAGAGCTTAGTCTTTCTCTGGTGTTGTGTTGGCATTGGGAAATGTTCAGGTTGTAAGGGCGGTTCTTATAGTACTGTGTGCCTTATGGATATCACATCCTGATGAGTTTATGATAAAATAGAAGACATTCATTGTCAACTAATGTCTCTTACCGCATATGCATGCATGTTGTTATTTTAATCCGAATTTAACTAGATCCTTCTTTATTTATGAATTCATGACACCATCTCTTGCAACCAGACATAGCGTCTTGTAATTGCCACAGGCTCCTGGCTCTTCCCTATAGGAAAGGGTTCTGAACTAGCTGCTTTTCATCCTGATGATCTGCAGCATTAAATTTCAGGGGTGAATCTGATGGCCTTGGAGACTAAATTGTTGGTCCAGGGTACTAAATGGCACTTGACTGTTGGAGTTCGATTGCAGCTCAGTCCCTTGCTCTCCTCTTCTGCTCTGTAAACTGGTAAAATAGCATCCCTCACCACGTAAGGTTGTTGTGAAGAGTAAAGGGGTTAACGTAGTTCGTGCTTACAGTTCACTAGTAATTACATAAGTAGACGGAATTCCAACCCCTTGCTTCACTGGTTGTGAACCCTGTGGTTCTTCAGCATTCTAGGCACATTTCCCACCAACACCTGTCCCTTAGGTTTCCTGGGACTTAGGATCACCACTGGCCCTGTTTGAAGAAGGAAACGTGGGTTAGAAAGAGCCTTATCGTTTCTTCATGTACTCCCACAATCTTGGTAAACACGTGCTCTTCTATTTATTTTCACTTTATCTTAAAAAGATTTTATGCCAAACATGATGGTGCATGGAGGCAGAGGCAGGCAGATCTCTGTAATGTCCAAGGCCAGTCTGCTTTAGGAGCAGGCTCCAGGAAAGCCAGGGGGTACATGGAGAGATGCTGTCTTTTTTAAAGGCGATTTTATTTATTTTTATTTGGTGTGTTTGAGTTTTGCCTGTGTGCTTGTCTGTGCACCTTGTCTATGCTATGCCCACACAGTCCAGAAGAGGGCACTGGATCCCTGGAATGGAACTGCAGGCAGTTGTGAGCCACCTTTCAGGTGCTGGGCATCGAACCTGGATCCTCTGAAAGAGTAACACATGCTCTTAACCACTGAGTCCATTAGGTATTGTTTTATTAATTTGTTGTTTGTTTATTTAGTTATCTGCTTGTGCCTGTGTTTATCTGTGTATGTATCTATTTGTGCATGTATGTTCCATGGTGTACATGTGGAGGTCAGAGAACAACTTGGAGACATCAGTTCTCTTCTCCCACCACATAATTTCTGGGAATTAAATTTATTTTATCAGACTTGGTGGCAAGTACCTCACCCACTGAGCCTTCTTGCTGCCCCTCCCCCTTTTGTGGTAAAATAGTTAACATACAATCTACTCACAAATTTAAATGTGTAATGCAGAATGACCTAGGACCTGTGGTCCTTGCCACCTCCTACTGCATCCCTCATGACAACTGCTCTACCTTGTGTCTGACTTTACCTGTTGTAGATACCTCATGTAAGTGGAATCAGGCAGTATTTGTTCTGTGCCCGCTTCATTTTTCCTAGCCCAGCATCACCAGTGTTCATCCACGCTGTTGTACATGGTAGGATGGCCTTCTTGGGTAAGGCCATTTTGTGTGTGTCGTCCTCCGTCATCACCCACTCATCTGAGTGAGCATCTAGGTTGTTTCCAGCTCTTGCCACTGTCAGTAGTGTATGTAGTAGGGAATGGGGAATGCTAGTTTATCTTCGAGACCCTATTTTTAACTTTTGGGTAAAGATTGCTGAGTCATATGGGTTCCATTTTTAATGATTTTGGAGCACTCTCTGTACTCTTTTAAATAAAGGCCGCATCACTTTACATTCCTATGAACAAAGTATAAGGGTTGAATTTTTTCATATTATTACTGCTTTCCAACAGGTATGAGACGATATCTGATGTGTTTCTGAGGTGCAGTTCTTGGAGGTGTTTTGATGTTATGAATTTTTCCGTATACCCATTGTTATTTGTATGCAGTTTTTGAGGTTCTTAAGTCGTTTGCCCACTTTTAATTAGGTGTATTTTGCTATTGAGTTGGAGGTTTTCCTTGTATGTTTTGGACATTAATATCTCATTGGGTATATTGCATACAGTATTGTTTCCTGTGCAGAAGTGCTTGTGTACAGATGTTGTCTCCTTCTAAGACTGCTGAGCTTTGTTTTGTGCCCTAGTATGTGCTCTGCCCTGGAGAAAGGGTGTGTGTGTGTGTGTGTGTGTGTGTGTGTGTGTGTGTGTGTGTGTTCTCTTACTGTTGAATGGAGTGCTCCATGTGTCTATTGGATACATTTGGTCTAGAGTGATATTCAAATCCAGTGTTTATTTTTTTTTTAAACTAAGTTTCCACCTGACTATTATTGAAAGTGTTGTGTATTTGAGGTGCCATTGCTATTATATTGCAGTTTATTTCTGTCTTTAAATCCTTTAATATTTTATATATTTAGAGGAGCTTTGATGTAGGATACATATAGTTTTACAACTATTTTATTCCGCTTGATGAATTGACCTATTTGTCATTTTATAATGTTCTTCTTTATCTCTTTTTATATTTTGTTGGTTGCAAGTTTAGCTACCCTGATTTGTTTTTTGAGTCTGTAAAGTGAGGTAAATCTCTTATAAGAAGCATACAGTTGGATAGCTTTTCTGAAAATCCATTTAGTGACTTTATTTCATGAATTGGAGATTTGAACCTGTTATGTCTCAGGTAATAAGCAGTAGTGTGGAACTGATTATTGGGCTGGAGAGATGAATCAATGGGTAAGAACACCTGTTGCTCTTAAAGATGACCTTGGTTCAGTTCTTAGCACCCAAATGCTGGCTCACAACCACCTGTAATTCCAGTTCCAGGGGAGCCAACATCTTCTTCTGATGCCCTGGGCACTGTACATGTGATACACATACATACATGCAGACAAAACACTTATACACATAAGATAAAGTAAATAAATATTATTATTATTATTATTTTTTTTTTTAAAAGGACAGCTTATTGCTGTTTTGCTATTTTCTGGTTGTCTTGTAGCCACTCTATTTTTAATTCCTGCCTTGCTACCTTGCTTGAGATCGGATGATTCTGTGTAGCAGTATGCTTGGCATCCTTTCTGATTTTGCCCCGTGTATCTACTAACAATTTTGCTGTCTAGTTACTCTGAGGCTTAAGTAGGACACTGTGCACGTATCAGCTTGTTTCACACTGATAATCAGTTAACGTCGATTATGTTTTCCAGTTAGTACTTGCATCAGTTTGTGATATAGACCCTTGACGTTATTTTTGCCTATAGTTGTTATTAACTGTTAGATCTTTTAACCCTCATACTAAGGAGAAGACATGGCCTTCACATCAGCATTACAATCCTGGAGTACCCAGAAGACGGCTTTGTTTTACATGTAGCACTGAGTTTTGACTTTTGCTTGTTTCGTGTGACTCCTCAACAGCTATTTGTGTTTGTATTTCAGTCTAAATAGTTTCCTTGGCAATCCCTGTAAGGAGGCTGCTGGTTGTGCGCTCCTTGTGCCTTTGAGGCAGTGTCTTACTGTGTGACCTCCCTCTCTCCACCTTTCCTGTGGGGATTTTAGGTCTGTGCTCCCTTACCCCATTCTCATAGTTTTTGTTTGCCTCAGGAAGTTTTCATTTCATTTATGAAAGACAGTTTTGTAAGAAAAAGCCTTTTCGGTTGGCAGTTATTTCCCTTGAATATATGTTCATCCCATCCCTGCCAGGCTGCAAGGTTTCTGCTGAGAAGTCTTCTGATAGGCAGTTTCGAAAGCCCGTTAAAGAGAGATGTCTCTTACCTTTTGTTACTCTTACATTTCTTCCTTTGAGTTTGAGTATTATGTGTCATGGCATGCTCTCCTTTGGGTTGAATTTGACTGATGACATCTGTACCTCCTGTCCCTGAGCGATGGCATCATTTCCTTAACTTCTCTTTCTGGTCCTTCTTCCTCTTTATAGCTCCTAGAATGTGAATGTTTACTCTCCCGGTGATGTCGCATAATTCACACAGGGGTTCTTTTTCATCCTTTTTTGCCTTTGCACAGTTCCAAATGTCCTGTCTTTAAACTTACTCTTTTTTTGTCCAGTAGAATTGCCATTGAAGATTTTCATTACGTTTTCTAGTTTAGTCGTTGTATTTTTAATTTCCAATATTTCTTTTTAAAAAGATTCTATCTGTTAGATGTCCTTATGTTTTTCTGAATTATTAACTGAATTTTATTTTTTTATAGTTCACTGAACATTTTTCTTTATGAGTGTTACTCTGAATTCAATTGTCAACCATTTTGTAGATCATTATTGTAACCTGTCAGTTTCTTTTCAAAGTGCTCTGGTATTCTTCGTTTCTTTGTTTGTTTGTTTATTTATTTATTTGCTTTTTCAAGACAGGATTTCTCTGTGTAGCTTTGCGCCTTTCCTGGAACTCACTTGGTAGACCAGGCTGGCCTCAAACTCACAGAGATCCTCCTGCCTCTGCCTCCCGAGTGCTGGGATTAAACGCGTGCGCCACCACCGCCCGGCTTGCTTATCTATCTATCTATCTATCTATCTATCTATCTATCTATCTATTTATAACATAGGGTCTCATGTAGCTCAGGCTCGCTGCAAATTCAATGTGTAACTAAGGATGACCTTGACCTTCTGATACTCCCGTGTCAGCTTGCCAAGATGTTGGATTACAGGCATGGTCACTGTGTCCAGTTATGAGGTTCTGGGGATCAAACTCAGGGTCTGAAGCTGTCTACCAGCTGAGCCACATGCAAGTCCAATGATCCTTTTATTCTTGGTCATTCTTGTGTCTGTCTGTTGATGGCTGGGCTTCGAGCAGCACCCTCTTCTGGTTTTACAGTGTTCTTGGATGCACCCTGAGGGGCAGCTCGTGACAAACACAGTGGGTAAAGTTTTTCAGTCTGAAACACTTGCTATTTACTGGCATAGTTCCCCCTCTATCTCGACATAGCAAATGTTTTAAATATTGCTTTCAGCTATGTCACTTAGACTGAACAGGTCAATATTTGACTTCTCTTTTGACTAGCATTGTAAGGTAAAAAAAAATCATAAAATTATGGTTTTGTTCAGACACACATAAACGTGAATGTTCATACCTGCATAGTAGGATATGTTTGTGTGTGTGTGTGTGTGCATGCAGGGGTGCTTGTGCAGAGGCACATATGTGCCCCAATGCTGATGTGACCATTGGAGGACAACTTTTAGGAGGGGTCTTTATCTTCCCTGTTGAGGTTTCTCTTGTTTCTGCTGCAATGTTGCCTGTTCCAGGCCAGCTAGCCCACACCTTTCCAGGTCTCACTGTAGCAGTGCTGGGATTCCAGATGATGCCACTGCATCTGGGATTTCAGATGATGCCACTGCATCTGGGATTCCAGATGATGCCACTGCATCTGGGATTTCAGATGATGCCACTGCATCTGGGATTCCAGATGATGCCACTGCATCTGGGATTTCAGATGATGCCACTGCATCTGGGATTCCAGATGATGCCACTGCATCTGGATTTCTATGCAGGTTCTGAGTCTCGAACTTGGGAAGTTAGACCTTCATGCCTAGCACTTTTGCTCTCTGACATATTTGTCTAGCTCTATCTCGGGTTCTTTCAAACCTAGAGTACTTAAAGTGCTTCAAGAATTGCACTGATTTGAACATTAATGGAAATTGAATTTCAGATCATTTCTTCCTCTTTATTTCCCTACCTTGAAAAATATCTTATATAGTGGTTTATGAGCAGGGAGGCAGCATAGATGTTGACTGGCTATTGAGTGTGTGTCTTGGTTAGGTTTCTGTTGCTGTGATAAATGCCATGACCAAAAGCAATCTGAAGAGAAAAGGGTTTATTCCAGTTTACAACTCCAGATCATAGTCATCATGGGAGGATGTCAGGGCAGGATGTCAAGCAGGGTAGGAACCTGGAGGCAGGAGCTGATGCAGAGGCCATGGCTTATTCCCCATGGCTTGCTCCACCTGCTTTCTTATAGAACCCAGGACCACAAGCCCAGGTGGTGTTCCATTCCTAATGGGTTGGACTCTCCCATGTTAATCATCAACCGAGACAATGCCTCATAGGCTTGCCCGTGGGCCTGTATGGTGGGGACATTTTCTCATTTGACGTTCCTTCTTCCCAAATGACTCTTGCCCCCTCAAGTTGACATAAAACTAGCGACACAAATGTGACATTTGTCTTGCATTTTAGGTATCACAGTCTTGAAATTTAAGGCTTTTTGTTTCCACATTTTGGCCAATCTGATAGAATTTTGTCCTTAATTTATTCAAAAGTGAAATAGGAAATGCAAACACATGTTTCCTAGTTCTTATAGAAAGAGTAAATTAAGATGTGAAGAAAATTGAACAGACTTCTGAAACTTACAAGTCCTTGTATGGAGGATTTTAAAAGAATTTTTATTGCAAACAGGTTAATATAGTTCAGAATGAAACTGTTACTTCCTTCCCACTTTAAATACTTGAATTAGACTCTCAGGACAATCACTACAAACAGTTCTTAAGTAGCTTTCCATAGTGTTGTGTGTATTCATTCAAGTGTATGTGTAGGGTGTGTATATAAGTTTGTAATGGAATTGTGCCCCCCTCTACACAAGATCTGTATATATCCTTTAAAAAATAGTTAGTGTGTTTTGAATGGCTTAGATGTATTTTTTTTTTCACATAGGTGGGAACATTGGACAGGTTGATATATACATTAAGATGAACTGTTTTCTGCATGTTTGTAAATTTTTTTTCTAATTGTATCTTAAGTGTGAAGTTTCTTTAGTGCAGATGATTTTTAATAGAAAAGTTAATTTAGATGGAAGATTTTCCCCTTAATACATGTTTGCAGTGTTAGGCGTCAGGGTGGCCGGTTTGTGTCACTACAGTGCTCTATGGTATCAGCTTTGCTTTTCTCCTCCTTCTGTTTTGCAATACTGGGGCTCAAACCCAGAGCCCAGTGCATGCTGGGCATGTTACTCTACTACTGAGTTTAATTCCCAATTTGAGGTTTTCTTCTTTCAAGTAGTGAACATATTTTTTTATTAAAATAGTGATAGAAATTGGAATATTTTCAAAACATGTAGTGACACACAAGTAAACTTAAACATATTTTCTTCCTCCCTCTGCCCACCTCTCCCTCTCCTCCCCCCTCCCCTTCTCTCTCTGCTACCCCCTCTTTCTTTCGATTCCCCCTTCTTATCCCTTTGAATTCCCGGCTGAGTCACTTTTTTTAAGTGGTAGTAACTAAGCTCACTATGTGCCTTCTTATCTCTGTTCAGGCCTGTGTGGATGTAAGAGCCAGCTCAGTATTTTGGCAGCAGATGGAGTTTTCAGAGAGTCTTCATGGCCACCCAAAGTTACCAGAGTGGCTGTCGACACACCCTTCTCATGGAAACCGAGCTGAGCACTTGGACAGACTCATACCACAGGTGAGCTAACCCTGCTAATGCTGTTACTTTTTTGGTCTAGAAAAAGTGAGTTTCACTATGCAATTACTTTGGTTATTATAATTATTGAACATTGGCTTTCACAGAGTTGTAATGAAAAGGAAAGTCCTATTTACCCACAAGTCTTGGAGAGTAGATTGCTATGTACAGCTGAGTTTTCTCAATGTGTGTAGATGCAATTCTAAATGGTCTTATTAAATAAGAAACACAGAGCCAAATAAAGAGTTAAAAGCCCAGAGATCGAGCAGTAGCCAAGAGCTAAGACCACCTTATCTTACCACTCACTGCTGTCCTTCCCCTGAGAGAGAGACCTTCTTCCTGTGTCCTCTCATTTTATTGACTTTCTGTTCTGCCTTCTCATTGGTTGTAACCCAACCACATGACTTCCTTGTCACTGCCTGTCTATACAGACCTCCAGGTCTCTATGGTTCGTACTGAGATTAAAGGTTCGTCCCCGCTTGGCTGTGTCCTTGAACACACAGAGATCCTGCCTGCCATGTGATCCGATTAAGGGTGTGTGCCACCACCACCAGACTTCTGCTAAATGGCCTGCTCTTAACTCTGATCTCCAGGCAACTTTATTAACATACAAATAAAATTATATTTCAGCACAAGTAAAATAACACCATAAATGTGAAGGTCTAACTCTTTAGTGTCTGACTTTGAATTGTAACTAATTTGGTAATGTTTTAAAGCTTTAGGTGGCCCTGGAAATATAGTTCAGTTGGTGAGTGCTTGCCTGGCCTGCAGAAAACCCTGGATTGCATCTCTAGCACACCATAAACTAAGTGCAATGATGTACACCAGTAATATCAGTGCTTGGGAGGTGGAAACAGGAAAATCAGGAGTTCAAGGTCATCCCTGGCTCTACAGTGAGTTTGAGGTCAGCCTGTGCTACATGAGACCCTGTCTCAAAGAAAAAAAAAATAAGCAAAAAAGGAAAAGAAAACAACTTCAGGCATTTTTTCCAATATACTGATCATAATTTGTTTTTTTCTTAACTTTTGGTTTAAAATGTCTGTTAATAAGTTATATATAAGTTTTGGATTAAATAGATATCAACCCCCCCCCCCCCCCCCGAGACAGGGTTTCTCTGTATAGCTTTGCATCTTTCCTGGAACTAGCTTTGTAGACCAGGCTGGCCTCGAACTCACAGAGATCTGCCTGCCTCTGCCTCCCGAGTGCTGGAATTAAAGGCATGTGCCACCAACACCCGTTGTTTCTGTTTTTTTGAGGCAGGGTTATGCTACATAGCCCTGGCTGGCTTGGAACTTACTGTATAGACAAGCCTGGCCTAGAACTCACAGAGATCCTCCTCCTCCTTCTGCCTTTGCCTCCCAAGTGCTGGAATTAAAGATGTGCTCCCTCATGTCTGGCTCTTGTCAATTTTTTTGTTTGTTTGTCTGAGACTGGCTATTTGAGCCTAGGCTGGCTTTGATCTTTTGTGTAACTGAGGCTGGCCTTGAACTATTGAGTGCAGGAAGTAGAGACCCTGTGCTGTTCTATCCTGTTTTGTACAGTGCTGGGGATCCAACATAGGCTTCATGCATACTAAGCAGGAACTCTACCAACGGAGCTACATTTCCATCTCTGTGTGGCTTGGAAACAGTGGGAATTTGTTTCTAAATTTAGAAACTGGGAAATCTTAGATCAAACTTGGTGTCTTATAAGGATCCAGTTCCTGTGCATAAATGGTTGTCTACTAGTATAACCTTACATGGGGAACTAGGAAGTCTTTGGAGTCCATCCATCCATCCATCCATCCATCCATCCATCCAGCCTTTATTTATCATTGTATTTTAAGTCAAAGTCTCACTCTGGAGCTGAAGGTGGTCTTGAACTTGATCTCTTCCTACCTCAGTTTCCCCAGTGTTTGGATTATAGGCATGGGTCACTGTGCTGGTAACAGAGCATCTTTTAATAAGGCACTGGTCCCATTGGGATTGACTTTTATGACCCGATTCCATTGCAAAGGCCTGATTTTATTAAGGCTAGCACATGGGTATTAGGAATTCAGCATGTGAAGTTTGAGAGGCACAAGCATTAGTTGATTGGCACCTTTTATCTGAATCAAATCTTACTTATATCTTAAGTGAAGGAAAAACATAGCAAAAATAGTAGTGAAATTTACCTGATGTAATCTGTAGTATTACTCACCTAAGCAGGGTAGTATATGTGTTTCACCAGTAATTGATTATACTGAGGGCCAGGGAGGACCCCAGACCTGAGAGGCCCTGGGGAGGCCATGGCTTGTCTCTAAAGTCATGACACACACAGTTCTTTTCATTTTAACTCAGTGCAATTCTAAACTATGTGGCTTGTTTAAACTAGATAACGAGTTCTACTAGCCAGCTGTGATTTGAAGCCTACCCTAAATTCTCAAGTTGTCATTTCATCAAATCACTGAGGATCTTCAGATAGGTAAAAAAAAAAAAAAAAGGATGTGCTTAGGGAGGTCTGTGAAATGGTGATGAGTTGATTAGAGAGCACAGGGGACATGGCTGGAGAAACAAATGTTATTTGGGAGCCAGTGAGGAAGAAAAACAGAGGAGGTCTTTTTTTTTTTTTTTCTTCTAAAAATAAAACATCCCAGTTCAGAAATTTAATTTGAAAACTGCAGGTAAATTTCTTATATTTTTCCCCCAAGTGATTAAATTCAATTTGAAAGCAATAAAACTCTACTACAACATTGGGAATAATTCAGTGGTTGACGTGAGAATGATAGTTAGTACAAGGGTATACTGTTAATTAGAACACACAGTCATAAAGATTGGATTGTGCTGCTCTCCTAAGTCTGATTTCTGTAATGGAAGGAAGCAGCCATGTATGGAAGATGTGTGCCTACATTACCACATAGGACTGCATTTTTTTTTTTTTTTCCCTCGATTCAGAGTTTCATTGTGTAACAGCCTTGGTTGTCCTGGAACTAGTTCTGTAGACCAGGCTGGCCTCACTCAAACTCACAGAGGCCCATCTTTCTCTGCCTCTTGAGTGTGGGAACTAAAGGTGTAGGCCATCACTACCTAGCAAGATTACATTCTTAACATCATTGTTTACTTGGGATTTTAGGATTGAATTTGACTGGTGGCTTCTGTCCCCTGACCTTTGGACAGTCAGACACCTTTCTAAGGTCTAGAGCACTGACGCTCAAACTGGTTTATGGCAGACACAGTGTTGCCCTCTGGAGGTAGCCGAAGTGATGAAACTGGCAGGTTCATTCATCAAGGTGAAGGGCAGAGTTCATTCGCCTGAGGCATCCTCTGTGCTGAACTGATGAGGACACAGCCTGCTGTGGATCAGATGTTTGGGGAGAAAAACCAAGACCTTGTTCTGTGATGGGAACATAAATTTTGGTGACTTTGATTTTTAATTTCATGTGCTAAGGATTATAAGTTTATTTGATCGGATTCTTTGAATGCCATTATAAAATATATTATTTCTTGTTATAATTTGTCAACATTAAAAAGATATTAAATTATTTATGTAACATGAATCTTGAAAGGTCTTATTAATAAAAACAAACCCAGAGCCAGGTATTGGGGTGAATTCTGAAAGATCAGAGAGACAGAACAAGTCACAGCTAACCTCACCTTGCCAACTTCTCAGCCGACCCTGTTTCCTCAAACTGGAAGTCTCTGAATCATCCGAATGGATCTCAGCTGAACTGCTGCTCAAAAGCCTAAAGCTTAACCAGCTCTATTTCCTGGTTTTCACACCTTATATACCTTTCTGCTTCCTGACATCACTTCCTGGGATTAAAGGTGTGTGTGCCACCATTTTCTGGCCTCTATGTCTATCTAGTGGCTGTTCTGTTCTCTGATGCCAGATAAGTTTATTACAACATAATTATTGTAATATTGTACAATATTACAATAATATACAAAAAAGGGGAAATGTGGTAATATTGTGTCCCCCAATATGTTGTGCACCCTGATAAACTTATCTGGGGTCAGAGAACAGAATAGCCACTAGATAGACATAAAAGCCAGAAAATGGTGGTATACACACCTTTAATCCCAGGAAGTGATGGCAGGAAGCAGAAAGGTATATAAGGTGTGAGGACCAGGAACTAGAGGCTTTTAAGCTTTTAAGCTTTTAGCAGAAGTTCAGCTGAGATCCATTCAGATGAGGACTCAGAGGCTTCCAGTTTGAGGAAACAGGATTGGCTGAGAACTTGGAAAGGTGAAGTTGGCTGTGGCTTGTTTTGCTTCTCTGCTCTTTCAGTGTTCACCCCAATACCTGGCTCTGGGTTTGTTTTTATTAATAAGACCTTTTAAGATTCATGTTACAGTTTTACACATCCAACAGATGTTGAAACACTATTGCTTACTATGCTGTAGGTTTTGTAAGTGAACAACAGAGACATCCATACCCCCATCCACCCACACCATCATCTACCCACACCCCCATCCACCCACACCATCATCTACCCACACCCCCATCCACCCACACCCTTCTCTGGTTTATTCTCTAGTGAAGGAGATGGGCAGTAGGGGAGATGTGAGAGGTGAGGCTCCCTGGAGTCTCTTTGTAAAGACACTAGTCCTATTGAATAAGAATCCCATACTTATGACCTAATTTGTCCTTAAAAACCTTCTTGTAGGCTCTGTCCCCAAATATGTCCATACTAGGGGCCAAGACTACAAAGTATGGATTTCTGTGAAAAACAATTCATTCTCGGGTGGACAGCTAATATGTGAGCAGAGATGGGAGGGTTATTGGAAGAGCAGTTGATACAGAATGGCTAGGGTTGGGGAGACATTTCAGTGGGTCAGCTATTTGATGTGCAAGTGTAAAGATGTGAGTTTGGAACTCCAGAATCTGTGTAAAGCTGGGCATGGTGTGTAATCTCAGCACTCCTACAGCGAGGTTGGAGGCCGAGACAGGAGAATCCCCAGAAACCCAGGCCAGCTAGCCTGTGTGCACAGCACTGAACTAGAAGAGGCCCTTTTTATATAAGGTGAGAACCACCATCGAGAATGCCCTTTGACCTCCAGACAGGTTCCCCTGTCTGCATTCATGAACACACACATGCTCACACACTCATGCTTACAGGGTTAAAAAAGAAACTAAAATGGAATGGCTAGAGTAGGTGGTCCCAGTGGGATCTCTGACTTTGCTCAGAGATTGGATCTTAATGGAGGCTTCTGAGCATCATGTGTGGAGATGGGATGTTGTGACTTGTCCACTCCCTTTTTTTTCTGGAGGAATTTGGCATAGAATATTGTTCAGAGAACAAACTACTTCCTTTCTGTCTTTTTTGTTTGTTTGTTTTTGTTTTTGAGATAGGGTCTCTCTATGTAATCTTGGCTATCTTGGAATTCGCTACATAGATCAGGGTGGCCTCAAACTCAGATCTGCCTTCCTGCCTCTGCCTCCCCAGTGCTGGAGTTAAAGATGAATGCCACCACATTGGCCTCTTATTTTGTTTTTAAATCAAGATAGCACCATCAAATTCAGGGAAAAAAATAACCTTACAATTTTTTAAAAATGTGAATTCTGGGAAAAACAACATGTGTAAATGCCTAGTAAATATCACAATGTGATCCACTAGTATATGGAAATGATAAATATAGGTTTGTAGTAATAATATTATTTGTTGTTGGTAAGCTGATATGATATAATTTTATTTACTTGAAATAATCAGTTAGATTTAGGAAACATTTTCCACATATTTTGGTTACCATAACAACTTGGGTGAAAAACTGAAGAACAGATGTTATGTCAACCTGTTGATGTTTCATAGCGTGAGCTTCAGAATTACAGCTATGCTGTTTAGACTTTGAGTTTATGTACATCATAATTTGTCCTTGAAAGAAATACCTTATTTAAGTATTTTGTAAAATATGAATCAGTGTGAATAACAGAAATCTTGTTGAAAGGTTATTTTAAAATCAAAAGCCTTCAGGTTGATTTTTGTGTGTGTGTTCCTGCTGGTTTTCTCCCCTGCCATCACTCTTCATGAGGGTAATGGGTGGGCAATGATAGAAGACCTAGGAAACATTTAATTTGGAATTGTTGTTTAAGGTCATATAATTATAATCATAATTTGAGTAGGATTTGTTTCTAAGTATTTTAATTGTAAACAACATTCCATCTCTAGGCATGAGAATCACTCGGTAGCAGGCTGTGAATGCATTCATTTTAACCTCATTTTATTTTTAATCCTTTAAACTTTCAGGCAGCTGGGAATTTGAACTCATGTGTAAATCATTCTTATGCATTTGTAATTGGATGAAACAAATGAATAAATCATTAATATTGTGCATCTCATGAGCAGAGAATGTGTTTGGAATTACCATGAAATGTCATTGTTGGCCATGTGTAAAAACCTACACTGTTCACCTTACTGAATCTCATTTTGTCTGACATGGAGAGTGTTGAGGAAGCAAGCAGCAGCTACTGTAATTGAATTGGCCTCTGAATCCTAAGAAGCCAGAAAGCACGGCACTAACATTGTCTAAAACCTTAAAACACAACATTATGGCTGCAGCGAATGGACTGTTAGAAAAATTGCTTTGAGGGATAAGACAAGAAAGAGTAATGATATATTTTAAAATGGAGGTGCCCCCCCCCCAATACCTTGCTTTCTGTTTTCAATGGACACTTTTAATCTAATCACAAAGCCCTTCTGGCATTTCCCCTCCCCCTTTCACTTAGTTATCATTTATATGTTATAGATAAATAATTTCTGTCTTACTTGATGTGGAACATGTAGAAAAATCCCCACGTATGTCAGCAGTTGGTCCATACCTTAGTTGTTACTGGAAATAAATGTAGCCAGTGCCTTAAAAGAAAAACAAAATATATGTGTGCTTATTGCTCATTTCTTTTTAACTGTTTGAAAGATGTTTTTATAGTGTATAACACAATCCATGATGTTTGTACACATTGTGGAATGGTCAGCTCAAACTAACAAGCAGATCCTTCACCTCATAGGTGTGGAGGGTGTCAGCCCATGACCACACTTGTGGCAGTTTCAGGGGTACACTGTTACTGGTGTGTCATCTGCTGCACAGTGGTACTTAGAACTTCCTCCTTCCATCTCACTGAAGTGTTGTCCCTGACCAGCATCTCCGCATCTCTTCCCTACCATAATGGCCGCCATCCCCTCAGCTTCTATGAGCCACTTTGTTAGACCCCCATGTGAGATCACACTGTACCCCTCAGAGCCATCTGTGTGGGGACAGAAGACAAGACTTCGCATTCTGTGTTTCCTTTGGTTTTGGAATTTCGCTCTGTAGATGGGGCTGACCTTGACCTTGGGGCAGTTTCCCCAGCTCTCCATTCTGAGTGCTGGGTTCTAGCCCTGTGCTACACTGCCTGGCTAGGATTTCATCGATCTTCTGGTAGGAGGGGTTGACCAAAAAGTTTTGTTGAAAAGCCTTGCCCTTACTTCTCACTCCTGAGAGCAATTTACCTCTGTCAAAGCAGCCGTTTAGTTTATGTTCATTTACTGAAAGTCCTCAGCTACTTAGAATTCCTAACTCTTGACTGTTTCACAAACGAGTCAGACTTCAATTCCTATTGTAGTTTGTGAGAAGAAATAAATGATTTCAAACATATTTTGAGAAGTGTAATCTTGATTTGTATGAATATTTAATGAATATACCTTAGATCTTATTTAACTCAGTAGTTAATGAGGAAAATGGTAAAATGTTATAACTAATGTAAAGGAGAGTTTAACAACCATGATATAAGAAATCCTATATGACGTGTAAGTGTGATAAATCCAAAGACAATTGGATAGTCTTGTGGATGGCGCACAGGCCCTGCTAACCCGACTGGGGTTCTACAGAAGGACATTGAGTCTGGATTTTTATCAAGTCCAGGAATTGGGAACTGACACCAGATAGGGTGGTCATAAATTCTGTGAGTCCACTGGACTGTGCAGGTCACAAGAAAAAGCTGTTTACTCTGGCAATTCTCAAACCTTGTGAGGTGTCGTTAGGTTTCAGAAAATTGTTCCTCTGGCAGACGTGTAGTGATCTTCCTTCTGGCTGCAGAGCGCCAGGCCTCAGGAAAGCATTCATCCATCCTTTGTCTCTCCCTCCCTTTCCCTCCCCACCACTCCTTAGCCATTCTTCAGCCATTTTGATGCTTATGAATAAACACATAATCAGTAATAAACACAGCTAGCTATAAAAGAGCTCTACTCATAGGCCAACCAACAGTTGCTTCTTACCAGGCATGGTTCGTTCCCATTTCCATAGACAAATATAATTTTCACTATTATTAATTTTAAAATAACAGAAATAAGGCAAATATTTGGTGAGTATTTTTAGCCAAATGATATTAGTAGCTCCGGTTAAAATCAGAAGTAATTAAAATGTGTATATAGACATGAAGGCTGGTTTCAAAAATATGTATGGTGTTGTATGTATATACATGTTTATGTATGGACTGTCACAGTAAGTATAAGAAAGGCAGTAAGCTAGAATGAGCTTCCTTAGGCTAACTTTGGAAAGAGGAGAGGTGTCAGTAAGTCACATAAAATTTATTCTAGAAACCTGTAGAGTCACAGCAAATTAACTGAGAAAAAGGCTCTGCGCCATATGGGGCCTTACTTTGGAGACTTTGTCCATAAGTGCAAAGAACAATTACTTAGTAACCAATTAATTCTAGCATCAAAATATAAAAAGGGACATCAACTCTGTTTGATTCATTTCATGAGCACAAAAGATTTTGTTTCAGCCATTTGATTAAAACGTCTTTTAAAATTTATGAACTGGGATCATTAATTAGCAAACAAGTCTGTGCTATACCACAATTATTATTTACTACAAGCAGCTAAATTGTTCTCCCATTCGTAGGTGGCATCTTAAAGACACAGAGAGCAGAAATGCAGTCCTGGTCTTTGACCTCCTCTCTTTCCTGCTCTTCTGCACCCCATCCATGCCAGTCTTTGGGCTTCCTCCATGTGCATTAGGAATCTCTGTGGTCCTTCACCGCAGCCACCACCTAGAACAAGTCACCATCACCCCTCCCAGTTCTGTACCTCTCTCCAATGTCAGACTCCCTGGTCCATTACTTCTGTTAATGGCCTATTTACAACGTATAATGAGAATAACCCTTTAAATGTTATTTTCTTGCCTAAAACCTTCCAGTGTTTTCTCATGTAACTCAGAATAAGAACCTAGCCTGTTCTAGTTACTTTCTGTTGCTGTGATGAAACATGGACCAAAACCAGTCTGGGGGCGGAATGGTTTTATTGAGGTCACAGGTCACAGGCCATCAACGAAGGGAGTCAAGGCAGGAACCTGGGGTCAGGGACTAAAGCAGAGGCTGCAGGGCCACTGCTTACTAGCTTATTTATCATGGCTGGCTCAGCTTGCTTACTTATATAATCCAGGAATGGCTCTGTCCACAGTGGGCTGGACCTTCCCACATCAATCAGCAATCAAGAAAGTACCCCCATACACACCTACAGGCCAGTCTGATGGATGCAGTTGAGGTTCCTCTTCCCACCTGACTCTGCTTTATGTCAAGATGATGAAAACTAACCAGCTCAGTCCTGCAGTCTTCTGATCACATGAGCTGGCCACTGCCTGTCCTGCTCCAAGGTTTTCCTGGGGTCTAGTCATTTCATGCCAGCTTGTCTTCTTCTTATAGACACCCCCACCCCCCACCCCCACCTCGCCAGTTGTGGATTTCTCTGTTCCAGACATCACCTCCCCACAGAGGCTTTTTCTGGCCCCTTGGTGTCAAACAGCCTGTCTCCCACGGCAGTCATGCTCCCTCTTCAAACTAGATTGATCTTGTTTCCTGTTGATTGTCTGATACCGAGGAATCTATGGCCCCTGTTCTCTGTGGTCTCCCTGGTGGCTCCCACAGCTTCTGAGATACCTAGTGAATACTTAAGTGGCCATAGGATATATAATCACAGAAAAAATAGCTAAAATAGGATATTCTGCTGTAGAAATGAATAATGCTTGCAGTGCTTAGATGCTATTAGCTATAGGAAATTATGGTCAATAATGAGAAAAAGATGCTCCCAAGAACTGGCAATGTAGGAATATCAGTGTGCAAGGCAGTCTAACTTTTGCTTTTCTCCATACATTGTTAGGTTAGCAGACTCTTCAAAGTTCTGCTTGATGAACCTGTGTGTCTGTGTGGCTGAGGCCCTGCCTCCCTTTCTCCCTCACCTGTATGTCTGTGTGGCTGAGGCCCCGCCTTCCTTTCCTCTCCCTCACCTGTGTGTCTGTGTGGGTGAGGCCCTGCCCCTGCTTCTCCTCCTCACCTTTTGATGCTTACTAATAAAAAGTGGTTTGCAGGAGCTTTGATAATGTTTTTTTATTATTATTAAGAAATTTTCTATTCATTTTACATACCAACCACAGATCCCCCTCTCCTCCCTCCTCCCGCACCCCACCCCCATTTTCACCTCATCCAAGCAAAGTCTCCCATAGGGAGCCAGCAGAACCCAGTACATCCAGTTGAGGCAGGTCCAAGCTCCTCCTCCCTGCACCAAGGCTGCACAAAGTGTCCCACCATAGGCACTGGGCTCCAAAAAGCCGCCTCACATACCAGGGATGGATCCCGACCCCACTGCCAGGGGTTCCCCCAAACAGTTCAAGGTAAACAACTGTCTCACCTATCCAGAGGGACTAGTCCAGTCCCATGGGGGCTCCACAGCTATTGGTCCACAGTTCATGAGTTTCCACTAGTTTGGCTGGCCATCTCTGTATATTTTCCCATCATGATCTCAATGTCCCTTACTCATAGAATCCCTCTGCTCTCTCATTGACTGGACCCCCAGTGTTTGGCCTGGTGCCTGGCCATGGATCTCTGCATCTGCCTCCATCAGCCACTGGATGAAGGCTCTATGATGACAGTTAGGGTATTCCACCAATCTGGTTACTGGAGTAGATCAGTTCAGACACCCTCCCCACCACTGCTAGTAGTCTAAAGTGGAGTCATCTTTGTGGATTCCTGGGAACCTCCCCAGTACCCTGTTTCTCCCTATTCCCACAATGTCTCCATTTACCATGCTATCTCTTTCCTTGCTCTCCCACTCTGTCCCTGTTCCAGCTCGAGTATCTCTGTCCCTTATGTTCTCATCCAGTTGTGAATCTTTAAGGCAGCTGCTTTCATGCTCACATTCAGTCTTCCTCAGGATTCTCAGAGCTGTATATTATTGCTATTGGATTATCTTTCTATTTTCTCATACATTGTAGACTCTCCATAATATTTTATAGCATTTATTAAAATGATTATTCATAGTTTAAAATTCAGCCTGCATTTATGAAGTGCCTCTTTTATGCCAATGTGTAGAGTCAGACAAAAAATAAAGGCAATGGAAGGCATATTCTAGGTGCACATGGGGAAAATTCTCACTTTTGAAGAAATTTGAAGATTTATTTAATATGATAAGTTTGAATTTGTAAAAGGGAAAAGATATTAGCACACCAAAATGCAATAAAACATGTAGGGAGAAAGCCAAAAATAATCTAGAAAATGTTTTACTGAGATATTAAGTAAATCTTTCTATTCAAAAGATTTTGCATGTAATATAATTTTTCTTGAGAGGAAGTGGAATGCAGCAATCCATACATGAGGAAACAATGACAGGAAATCTTTATGAAGAATATAGTTTTTCTGGCAATTAAGGAAACAGGTCAAACACATCCAAAGTTTGTCTACTCAGTAGAAAGCTCATTCAGAGAAGCATGTGGTACAAAATTAGCATACAAGCATACTAGACAAAAGCAAAATTTTCAACCTTTTTATTTCTAAGCCAACTTTATTTTTAAAAAAAGTAATAGATTTTTTTTTTAACTTTTAGTAAATTTTGTATATATAAAAGAATTATTTGAGACAAGGTCTCATGTATCCCAGGCTGGCCTCAAACTTATTCTATAGCTGAGGATAACCCTAAAATTCTGATCTTTCTGAGTCTGCCTCCTAAGTGACGCAGTTATAGGCATTTGCTTCCATCCGGTTTATTCATGGTGCCGAACATTCTGCAGGTTTGGACATGTGGTATGGTATGTGCCCAACCTCTAGTACACTGAGTTTTGTTTTTTTCTCTGCCCTTACACATCCCATGCCTGTTTCCCTGTCTTTCTCCCTGTCTTCTACAGAGTTACGTGGTTTGGGGGCTGGTTATGTGCAGCAGCACTCTGCGGCCGCCCTCTGTCTGGCAGTGACTCTCTGTGCTGTTACATGCTGTTTTGGGTTTTCCCAGCTTATGTAAATCACATGCTTTGTTGCCGTTTGGTAACAATCTAGTTTTAAGCCTTCTATTTATCTTCCACCGCAGAGAACTAGATTAAACTCTCTTTCCAGCACTGTCATACCCCATACACACACACACTCACACACACACACACACACACACACACACACACACCCCACATACACACACACCCCATACACACACACACCCCATATACACACACACACACCCCATACACACACATCACACACATACACACACACCCCATACACACACACACCCCATACATAAACACATCGCACACACACACACACACACACACACACCCCATACACACACATCACACCCCCCCATACACACACACACTCTCTCTCTCACACACACACATACACCCCATACACACACACATCACACACATACATACACACAAGCACACACACACAAACGCACACACACATACACAAGCACGCACACACACATCACACACACACAAGCGGACACACACACGCACCCACACACACACACATACACACACACCCCATATACACACACACACCCCATACACACACACACACCCCATACACACACACATCACAGACATACACACACATACACACACACCCCATACACACACACACACACACACCCCATACACACACATTGCACACACACACACCCCATACATACACACATTGCACACCCCCCCCCACACACTCTCTCTCTCACACACACACATACACCCCATACACACACACATCACACACATACATACACACAAGCGCGCACACACACAAACGCACACACACATACACAAGCGCACACCCACACCCACACCCACACACACGCTGCTCTCTTCTCCAAATGATTAAAATTGATTTGGGTCGATTCAAGATTTGGTATTTTAAACTATAAACATCAGTTACAACTGAGTTACACAGTGCGTTATAATTGCTCTTCCTTTCCCGACAACATTTTATTCTCCTTAGAGTTAAAAATTGTTGTGATTTGATTTTCTGCTCCTTCTCTGTCATTAGCATCTTTTCCACCCTAGAAGGTCACAGCTGTGAGCAACTTTGTTGTTGTTGGTTTTCTTCAGTGGGTTCAGTCGTGGACATTCTATTATTTTTCTTGGGTTGAAAAAAAATCTCTTATAAAATCATTAGAGCCTCGTTAATCTGATGTTGTTCTCAGGCTCTTCGAAGGGTGATGAAACTGTTTGTTCTCTTGGAGACTTGTTTACCTCACCGTGTGGTTACTGTTCCACATGCACCTGCTACTTTAAAAAGGATGGTTACTGGACCAAGTCATGGAAAGCGATAGCAAACGTACCCGTGGTTCTTCTTCGTGCGTTATACTTGAGTTGACCTCTATTTAAACATGCAGACACGTTCTCTTACTTTTAGTTGTCTTGTGCAGACCATGTGAAGAACTGCATTGTATTCCTTCTTTGTAGGCTCTCAAACTTCGGGAGGTCTGTAATTGCCCACCCCTCTCTGGACCAGACCCTCGGCTACTGTTCAAGCTCACCGTGAAGCGTTTTCTTGAAGACTCAGGGAAGGAGGACCTAAACAACACTGTTAAGAAACAGAAGATGGATGTTCTCCCCATTCAGAAGCAGGAACAGATACCACTGACATATATAGTTGAGAAAAGAACTACAGGTTGAACTGAAATGTGTGAGACTTGGGGTATGAAGAATATAGTGATCTTCACCATTTTCATGTGACTCCTAAAAATGATGTTTTAAATGAAAAAAAAATATTCAAGGTCAAGTCATGTCTATTACAGATATCTGAATTTTTCTAGATTTGTATCTTTCATAAAATATTAATTGTATTTTAATCTATTTTGAAATACTTCCAATGTGGAAAACATCACAGAATAAATTTATATTATCATCCATACGTGCTTTAGATTTGGAAGTCAGGCCCCTAGTGGATGCATACTCTGAGGGTAGTAATTATTATAAAGAACTTCCTGCCTACAGTGGGTTTTGAAGTCTGGGTGGTTATTAAATGGGTAACTGACAGTCTGGAGGTGATGGTCTGCACTGGGGTGTGGGGGTGTGTGGAAGAGGGAAGAATTCCCAAGTGAAATACCCCTGGGTGGATGTTAGAGGCCATTTCTATCCAGAAGCACAGGAAGTGCTGCTTGTGGGTCAGGTGACCAAGGGAGCTGAACAGTGTGTGGGGAGAGGTGCAGGCATACTGTGATGATGGGGGTTTGGAGGTCCCCAGAGGACCCTGCTGTGTTCTCACTGAGGGCAATACCCAGAAAGGCAGGAGTGAGTGCTCCCTCATTCTTGCTGGTCGATGGCCAGGTGCTGTGGGAGGACATGGGGGAGGTGCTCCAGGAACATCCCTAGTGGAGCCAGAGGCTGATGACCATATTGTGTAGGGATGGAAGTAAGTTTTAAAACATGAGCTAATTTGGCAGTTTTATTTATGCTCTCAAATTGGTAGCCTTAAGTTTCCTCTTTTAGAGGGATGGTTTTCTTGAAACACATTGTCTTAGGGTTTCTATTGCTGTGAAGAGACACCATGACCATGGCAACTCTAATAAAGGAAAATATTTAATGGGGTGGCAGCTTACTGTTCTGAGGTTCTGTCATCATCATGGTAGGACATGGCAGCATGCAGGCACACATGGTGCTGGAGAAATTGCTGAGAGTTCTACATCTTTTAGGCAACAGGAAATGGTCGACTGTCACACTGAGTGAAGCTTGAGACCTCAATGCTTGTGCCCACAGTGACATATTTCCTCCAATAAGGCCACACCTCTTAATAGAGCCACTCTCTTTGTGGGTTATTTTCTTTCAAACCACTACACAATTCAATAGATACTTTGTTGGGGAATTAAAAGTGAAAGAAAATTCTTTTTGTGAGGAGTAACTGCTATCTAGGAGCTGGGCCCTTAAGAGGTTTGTTTTATTTTTACTTAAGCATATGAGTGGGAAGTATATGCAAGTGCATGTGATGCCCAAGGAGGCCAGAAAGGGTGCCAGATCCTAGAGCTGGGTTATAGGTGGTGATGAGCACCTGACATGGGTTCTGAGAACTGAACCTGGGTCCTCTGAAGGAGCAGGAAGTGTTCTTCACTATAAGACATCTCTCTAGCCCTTTTTATTTCAGTTATTACACAACCTTATGAGGTAAGTTTTATTTTCATTTCATGTTTATAAATGGGCTTGGAGAAGCTTAATAATGTGCCCAATGTCTCTTACCTAGAAAGAACAAAATTACATCTCTGGTTTCCAGTTTGTTCATTTGCACAAGCCTCACGTACCAGAGACAAAGCTATAAAAGGACAAGGAACAAATTGCATTCTCGATTATCCGTTTGCTTCAATACAGGTGAACTTCAAAGAAGTATAAATCAGAGGAGTATGCAAGTATAAAAGCACTGTGTTGTCTGCAGGGTGGTTTTCTAAGTCTTCTTAGAGCCTTGTGTCAATCTTCATGAGAAACTTGGGGTAAGGTAGAGTGGCAGAGCAGGTCCCCCACCCCCAAAGCTTGTGAAATCTCACGTGGGATATATCTTGATGCTTAGACAGAATGCCTAGTTGGCATGAAGACAAGTTTGAGCCTACTTACGTTTTTCTGGTCCCGCTGTCTTGTTTATAACATATTTCTTGATCTGCACACAAAACTGCAGTTGTAAGGGGAGTGTCACAGGAGCTGTTATCCATGTTGCCGTTCTTTATGCTCCTGGTGACTGGTTTTGTAAGAAGACGTTTGGAGAATGTCTCCCACAGGTGAACAGTCAAGTTTTGACATCTGTGGAGAGTTCCTAAGAAAACAGTGTGCTGCAGTCCTTACTCTTCTTTTTTCTTCTCTCTGGCAAAGCTAATCATGTTGTTCAGACGTCTTAGAAACTGCATGCAAGTTGACACTATGTCAGAAAGAGCATGGATAAATTCATGTCTTTTAGTAAATACAAAAGTTTTTTTTTCTTTTTATTCTTTCTTTTTTTTTCCTTTTTGGTTTTTTGAGACGGGATTTCTCTGTGAAACAGTCCTGGCTGTCCTAGAACTCACTCTGTAGACCAGGCTGGCCTCGAACTCACAGAGGTTCACCTGACTCTGCCTCCTGAGTGCTGGGATTAAAGGTGTGTGCCACCGCCCTGCTGATACAAGTTTTTAAACTATAGAATCAAGTAGAGACATGTTGGATTTCACCTCAGGATGTTCTGGAGTCTCTTAGGAGAAATTAAATAGTGGTTGATGGTAAGATCCATTCAAGTTCTTTTTTTTTTTTTGCCTCAAAAGGTGACATTTATGTATGTATGTATGTATGTATGTATGTATGTATGTATTTAGAGAGAACCAAAAACAACAACAACAAAAAACAAAAACAAGATGTCCATCCCTTGGTTCCCTTTCCTCCCCCCTCCAGCTGTTCCTCAGCCCCCCAGTACTGAATCCTGGCTAGGGCCAGGTAGCAGGACAGCCCCTCAAATGAGGTCAGCAACATTGAGGGGCATCTCTTAATGGAAGTGTTGTAGAACGTCTCAATGTCTCGAAGAGTCCTTTTGTCTTCTGTCACCATGTTAATAGCCACACCTTTATGGCCAAAGTGACCACCATGACCAATTCTGTAGATGTAGTTTTCCCTGTTGGTGGAAAGGTCGTAATTGATGACTAGGGAGACCTGCTGTACATCAGTGCCTCTGGCCAACAGGTCAGTGGTAATTAATACTCTGCTAGAACCAGACCGGAACTCCCTCATGATCACATCTCATTCCTTTTGGTCCATATCTCCATGCATGGCAGAAACAGTAAAATCCCCGGCATGCATGCATCTTCTCAGTGAGCTAATCCACCTTCTTTCTGGTATTGATAAAGATTACTGCCTGGGTGATGGTCAGGGTTTCATACAAGTCACACAATGTGTCAAGCCTCCACTCCCTCTAGGGTCAATTCTTCCTTCTTGACAAGGATCCAGATGGGGTCTCTCATGAACCTCTTGGTCACTTCAAGGACATCAGAGGGCATTGTAGCAGACAACAATGTTGTCCATGTGTTACTGTTAAGCTTTTGGAATATATCATAGATCTGGTCCTTGAACCCACATTTCATCTGCTTCATCTAAGTACAAACATCTTGATGTATTTAGTTAAGTATATCAAACACCCAGCCAGGGGTGCCCACAATGATATGGGGAGCTTCCATTTGCATCTTTTGCACCTCAGCACAGACATTGGTGCCCCCAATACAGGCATGACAAGAGGCACACATGTAATCCCCTAATACCATGACCACTTTTTGTATTCTGTAGCCCAGGCTGGCCTCAAACACAGAGATCTGCCTGCCTCTGCCTCCTGAGTTCTGAGGTTAAAGACATGTGCCACCACCACCTGGCAGCATCAGGATTTTATGCACCCTAGGCATGAAACAGCTTTGGCCACCAAGTCAGGCATCAAGCTAGGATGAACAAAGGACTGTCAGCTGCTCTGCCCCTGACTGATATAAGAGCAGCACCACCAACAAGGTGTCTCTTTGCCCATTGCCAGGGTTTCCATTCAAGTTCTTTTCCTGTGAATAGAGCATACAGATGTTGAGAGGTTAGCTCAGCAGTTAGGATCATGACAACAATAGATCCAAGGTACAATTTAATTTAATTTCTCCTCTAATGCAGATCTATATATTTGCCATTAAATGTTTGAACCTAATAGTGCTTGGGACATTATAGGCATTTAGTTAATATTTTATTTCCATTATATAATCAATATAAATCATTTGTTCAAAGATTATTTTTTAAAAGAGAAGGAACTATACTTGGTAAAAATTTTATTTGATACCGGTTAAGTACCTGGGGTCCCAAGAAATTTTTGAGTCCTCATTCTTCTTTGGTAAATGAGTACAGTAAACCCTGAGATTCTGGTGCAGTTATCCCATGAGAGATACACATAAGGCATTCTGCATAGTCTAGAGCTCTGAGCACAATACAGTTCACACCACTTTTATTGATGCTTTCTTTGTGCTAAGTGTAGTGCTAAAGGCACTGCTGGACTTCACTGCACTCTTGTATAAGGCAGATAAATATCACCCCCATTTCCATTGTAAATCAGGAAACTAAAGTTTAGAAGGAGAATGAAAACTTGTTTGGGTTAATCTGTTAAAAGATAAGGAACAATTTTTTTTCTAGTAAGAACAGACAGAGAAACTGAAACTCTATCAAGAAAATGTATTGTCTTACCTAATAAAACTCGCCGGAAGATACTAGTTTCGGATACAGTTTAATACAAAGCATCATGATGTCATCAAAGAAGTGGCTCATTTCCTTCAGTTTTTTCCAGCTCTGGCTTCACTCCGCTTTGATATCTAAATGGCTGCCAGCAACTCCCAGGGCGACAAGCCTCGTTTATCCAAATGTGAAGAGTGACTGTCCATACAGCCATTGAAACACACTTTCAACACTAACTGCTTTCTGAAGCAGTTGCCATGGTAGCAGCTGGGATTATCCTGATTGCCTTGGACCTCATGCATAGCATCCATCATTGTGACTGAGAATGGGTGCAGTTTCCAGCACCCAAACAGAATCATGCCACAGGGTTGGAGGGATGCAGACACAGCACATCTGGACTGGTCAGTGAGTAGCAAGCCTAGAAGTGAACTCCGCTGTGTCTGATCTCCTTCAGCAGGCAAAGAAACAAACCTGATCTTTAAAAAGTTGGCCTGAAATGCTTAATCTGAGCAAAGATAATGTAGACTAAATCACATTGCTGTAATAGTAAGTTTGCATGTGTATGCTCGGTATGCTTGCTTAAACTATGCTAGGATTGTTTTAATCTGAACCTGTGAGATCAAAGGCTAAATGGTGTTTTGCCATAGGGAAGAAAAAAGCTTGGAGGAACGAGGTAAGTTGTCTGAGTGGGGTCTTCCAGTTCAGATAGCTGAACTGGTTGAAATTTGTCAGCCAGAGTGCTTCCCGCAAAACTGCATTCTTGTGGGGAGCAGGCGTTGCCTCCATCTTTTATCTAGAATCCTGAACTGGGAGCTGTTAGGCAGAGTGTGTCCAGCCCTGCTTGTGTATTGATGGCATAACTGTGAGAGCAGCCCTCGTTTTCTGATTCCAAAGTGTGACTCTCACCCAGACGCTGCCACTTCTCTGGGGGATCTCATAGAGCCGGAGAAGCTAGGAAGTGTGTTTCCATCCACCCTCGCTTTTGGATGTCAGGGCCAACACTTCTTCTCCCTTATTTAGAAGACTTCATGTTACTGGTCTGTACAGGGTGGGGGGAAAAGCTCTCCTATGCTTGTTCATACCTGTGACAGGTAAAGTCCTCGCTACTCACCTTCTAATGTGTTTATTGGAGCCCAGAGAGTTCTTTAGCAGCTGTGAGAAACAGCTCTCATTTATTTCTGGGCATAAATCCTGAGGGTTCTATCTGTGGACGCTTTTCTCCTTGTGTCACAGTTAGACATCTTGATGCCTAACCAGGGTCTCTCTGTTTAGGAGTGGAGACTAGTGAGGGACATGTAATGTGGTCTGGTTTCTAGCTTGTGTAACTCTATGATGTCATCAGCTACCAACTGGGGGACTGAAAAGATAGTGGGTAAAGTGCTGCTGAGCTGGTGTGGAAATCTGAGTTCAGATTTCCACACCCACAACAAATGGTAGTCACTGTGACCTGTCTGTAACCCCAGCCCTGGGAGTAGAGATACGTGAGTCCTTGTAGTTCATTGGATAGCTAATATAGTCAGACAGTGAAAGATAATGTCTGAAAAAAATTGGGGTGGAGAGAATGATATTTCCCATTGACCTCTGGCCTCCATGCACACATGCATAGACTGATGTATGTGTATTATATTCACACACATGGATACACCACAGGCATATACTCTTTTCCACAAGACCAAGAAGGGTCTCTGATCATTGCAGGTCTGAAGTGTTACCAAAATTCTAGCCAGAAGAACAGACATTTGTGATTTTAATTTACTTGGGTAGAACTTTACGTGAGAGAAAATGAAACTTTTAAGCAGGCTCTTGGAAATGTTGAGCCTTGCTGGTACATTTCTGCCTCCATCTTCATTCACTGGTTTAAAATCAGGTCTGCTTCCCCCACCTCCAGAATTCACAAACTATAATACAATTAACATGGATTAATTTTAACCAGCAGATCAAAAGTATAACTGTGTTTTGTAGGGTAGATGATGGGTTATCTATGTAGTTGGAGTTTTCCTGCCTGGCCCAGTCAGGACAAATCTCACTTACCCGCCAGTCCCACAGTTGCTCAGACCCAATCAAGAAAGAACACAGAAACTTACATTGTTTACAAACTGTATGGCTGTGGCAGGCTTCTTGTTATCTACTTCTTCTCTCTTAAATTAACCCATTTCTGTTAGTCTATACTTTGCCACATGGCTTGTGGCTTACCAGTGTCTTTACATGTTGCTTCTCATGGCGGCGGCTGGAGGTGTCTCCCTCCAACCTTCTACTTCCCAGAATTCTCTTCTCTCTTGTCCCGCCTATACTTCCTGCCTGGCCACTGGCCAATCAGAACTTTATTTACACAGAGCGCTATCCACAGCATATCTACTCAAGGATTCTGTTGTTCCATTTTAAAGATATATTTTCTAAAGTAACTTGCTTTTGCACAGACACAAATTGGGTTTAAGTTTTCCCACAATGAGTTCCTGTTGATGTTACTGTAGAGAATCAAGTGAAAAAAAATCACTGGTGGTGTTTTCCTTTTGGAGAGAGGGGCCATTGACGTTGCCCTGCCCCGTTCCCAGGACTCTTGTGACTTCCAAATATAACAACATCCATTTGCTTTATACAACATGCAGAAGTCTATATTGGCACATGGTGATTCTTTGTTTGTTTTGTTCTACTATTTGATATGAAATCTTGCTCTATAAATTCATCTCCAAGTTAGCAGGGCTGGAATCAGTGAACATGGGCTCAGAGTCTCATCCTCACCCTTTTGGAATGATTCTTGGGTATATTCCTGTGAGTCATCAGATCAACCCATAGGGCTGAGTTCCAGTGGGCCACAGCTTTACTTTCCATATATCTGTTACAGCTTGTTCTCTTCCCTCTGTCTCACCCTCCCCTCTCCTCCTAAGTGCCTTCTGGGTTCAACTGAATTACATAGAGTTCATCTGTCCCACCCTCATGCTTATGTCTTAAGGCCACACTTTTGAGGAACCCAAACTATGAAGTTAGCTACCAAATGTTATTAAGTGCCTGCAACAAGCCCACTCTGTGGAAGAAGTTAAAGTTCAGGAGAGTGGAGTAACTGGCTCCTGGCTGCACAGCAAGGATCTCCAAGAACCCTCAACTCTTAGGTTGTTTTGAGAAAGTAACAAATCAGTTCCTCCACAGAAATGTGACTGTGTTTTTTTTAAATCACTTTATATACATTGTTGTTTTGCCTCTTCATAGTTCCACTTCTAGTGTGCTAGAAAGGGCCTCTCCCCTCTGAGCTGCATTTGCAGCAGGTACCACTTCTAATAAGACACAGGTGTCCAGAGTAGCCACCAGTATGATCAAGGATACTAGCTACTCTTTTGGGTCACGTAACCTCCAGAGCAGTATGTTTGAATCTGTTATCCATGATTCGTATGGTCCAGAGTGACCCTAGCAGCCACTGTAAAGTAAGAATTTTGATTTGGAAATCATAGTCCATGTATCCATCAGGTGATGTTTATATGCATAGGACAGTTTGTCTGAGAGCAGTTAACCTAACAGCCAGACCAGGTTGCAGGTAACACTCAGTGGTCTGACCTTATTCAAAACACAGGAGTCTGTTGGGAGTTGAAATGTGAGAGGAATACAGAATAGGGGATGCCTGGCTTGAGGGAGCCTTCTCAGTAGCCCTCAAAGACTCTGATGAGGGCCTTGGGCTTAGATTGTCTTGGAAATTGGGTCATTTGGGAACAATAAAATAAAGTTACTAACAATATGAGCAACAATGAAAAAGGAATAATGGCTGCCAGTCATCATTGAGACTCCTTTATGAGCAAGTCTGGAAAGCACTTGACATGCATGAGCTGACTTGATATCTGGCTCAGTTCTCCCAGGTGATTAGGATTATCTCACTTCATGAACAAGAAACCTGGAACCCAAAGGGTCTAAGGGACTTGACCCTGACCTCCTTGTCAAGGCTCCCTTGACCGTCTGGGCTCCTGATACCCAGGTGTTGGTGATAGATTGGCTCTTTGTTAGTCATTAATGTGATGTAGAAAAGCATGTTTAGAATCATGGACATCATTAGTCTGTGACCTCTCTTACCTGGGATGGCTTCTGTCTTACCAAACATTCCATGACACCAGTCTCCTGGAGCATGTGAGGGGGCAGGGCTTGGCACAGAGCTCACAATCCTTATTAATTGCCCCATTTCCTTCTCACCAATGGCTTATGCTCTACCTACATTCAAAGATGATTTACAGAAGAAAGTTTGGGGCCAAAGCCTAAGAGATTGCTTCTTGTCAGATACCTATTTAAGGGAATCTTTTGTATAAGGAAGCTCATTTCAAGAGAAAGATGATGTAGCCTGATCAATAGTTTTTGTTTTCCTCTCCAGATAGCACTGAGTAATAATTAGCCTATCCCCACCCTGTTTCCATATTCTCTGCTGCTGTCTCTGAACTGTTTCTAGTAACCTGACAGAGCTGGAGATCCCTCCTGAGCCCATCCTCAGTAATACCAGAAAGACAAGTAGAGTTCTCATGACCAAGTTCAAGTCCTCTTGTTAACCAAAATGTTGATGACTTTATGCATGTTATTTGCTTTTCTCATTGCTAAAGGGAATTTAAGAAAGACAGATTTAGTTTGGCTCACTAACATGGTTTGAGGCTACAATCATAGTCATAGTGGGGAAGTCATGGAGACAGGAATGTGAGGCAGCTGCTCACATTGCATCTACAGGAAGCAGAGAGAGATGAAGGCTAGTTTCCAGCTCAAGTTTTCCTTTGTATTCAGTCTGAGACCCCAAACCATGGAGTTCTGCTCTACAACAAAAGGTGAGTCTTCTATCCTTAGTTAAACCTTTCTAGGGAAACCCCCTCATAGACACATCCATTTGTGTGTTTGAATAGTGTTTTCATGTCCCATTAGATTGGCAATCAGGATTGACCATATGAAATGTCCAAAACATGTTGCTGACAAAAATAATACAAAATTAAGAATAACATTATGTTTGGGCTACTGATACCAAGAATAGAGGTGATTACTTACAGAAGATGTGAATACAGATGACACCAAAGAACTGTCTTTCTCTTCTCCAGAACTGAAACCAGTGCCGCACAAATTCTGCACTGTGAACCTCCTCAGGCTATCACTCATCCAGACTGTGATGTGAGTAACACCCTATGGAGTTATACAGCAAGACAACCTCATCCATGGTACCTTTCCAAAACATCACTGTGGTAGTAGGAATAGGCATGACCTCCATAAGACTCATGTGTTTGAATGCTTGACCATAGGGAGTGGCACTATTAGGAGATGTGGCCTTATTGGAGGAAGTGCGCCACTGTGGAGGTGAGCTTAGAGGTCTTATATGCTCAAGCTACACCCAGTGTGGAAGACAATTCATTTCTGTTGTCTGCAGATCAAGATGTAGAACTCTCAGCTACCTCTCCAACACCATGTCTGCCTGCATGATGCCTTGCTTCCCATCATGACAATAATGGACTAAACCTTTGAAACTGCAAGCCAGTCCAAATTACATGTTTTCCATAGTCATAAGAGTTCCCATAGTCATAGTGTCTCTTCACAGTAATAGAAACCCTAACTAAGACAATCACTAAGGGTGAACAGAATTTGCCCTGGTTACCTTTTATTAACATTTATAATAGTAGTCAAGGGTAATAATTAGCATGAGATGCAATGTGTCCGGGACCTTCCTCAACCTGTGCATATTCAGTTTTATGTACTAGTCAATATCCGTCCTTCCTCTTTTCCAGCAAACTGCACATTCAGTGGCAGTGTGTCTTGCCCAAGAGAATGAATCATGAGCTTAGTGCTCTTTACCAGCCAGTAACTGATCTTGAAGCAATGAGTGGCCAGTTCTGCCAATCAGAAATAAAGTAAAGGAAATATTTTGCAGGGGAAATAAGTGTTTTTTTTTTTTTTTCTTTTTCTTTTTTCTTCACTTTTAAGAGAAGCTATGGCTGGGCGGTGGTGGCGCATGCCTTTAACCCCAGCACTCAGGAGGCAGAGGCAGGTGGATCTCTGTGAGTTCAAGGCCAGCCTGGTCTATGGAGTGAGATCCAGGACAGGCGCAAAGCTACACAGAGAAACCCTGTCTCAAAACAAAACAACAACAACAAACAAACAAACAACAAAAAAAGAGAGATAGAGAGAGAGAAGCTGTGGACAAAGTTGTCTTTGCTAGGAGTCTAACTGAGCCTGAAGATCTTGTTTGTATCCATGTGTTCATTCTATGAGATGCTGTCCCAACATCACTGAGTATCTGAGCTGGCACTTCTTCTGTTATAAGCATCTCACGGAATGAAATGTTTAATATTTCCATTATTTATGCTGCTGTTATTTGATTATTCTCTCCTTTGCACCAAGGAGTATTTGTATGGATGAGCTAATGTTCACAGTTTCATTACACAAATGAGGAAAGCAGGGCTTAAGAAACGTTAATCAGTGGACACACATCATACGCTAGTAGGTAAGAAGGCTTCAAAGCAGGTTTGTCTGAGCCTATGGTCTTTCTGCCACTGTTCTGCTAGAGGCAGCCCATGGTCCAGGAATTGTATACCAGGGACACTGTGCTGGCCAAGCAAACAAAACATCTCAACACGGGGCAGCTTGATTGAGTGGGGGGAGTTCTCAGTTATTGGAACTGTCTGAGTAAAGACAAGCCTACCATCTGTCAGGGTTGCTAGAGAAGAGACTCAGGCTCCAAAGGCAAAGGAAATAAAGATAGCCCATGACTGAGAGGCAAACACTCCATAAATGTGTGCTGGAATGGAGCCAAATGAGCTCCAAGAAGAGAAGAAAATGAAGTTGCTGTCTTGGTTACTGTCCTATTGCTGTGAAGAGACACCATGACCAAGGAAACTTATCAAAGAAAGCATTGAATTGGGGCCTTGCTTACAGTTTTAAAGGTCGAGTCCATGACCATTATAGCAGGAAGCATGGCGGCAGATATGCAGGCATGGTGCTGGAGCAATGGCTGAGAGCATAAATCTTAGCCACAGGCAGCAGACAGAGAGAGAGAGAGAGAGAGAGAGAGAGAGAGAGAGAGAGAGAGAGAGAGAGATGAGGCATGAGCCTGGCATGGGCTTTTGAACCCTTAAAGCCCACCCCCAGTGACGCGCCTCCTCCAGTAAGGCCACGCCTCCTAATCCTTCCTAAACAATCAACCAACTGGGACCAAACATTGAAGTATATGAGCTGATGGGTATTCTCATTTAAACCACCACAGCTACAGACTGGGCAAACCAGAGTTTCAGTATGATGACACAGCGTTTCAGGCTTCTGTTTGAGGAGATGGGTCCGATGTCTCTGCTCCTGGACCACAGAGGGCATTGGCGTCACAAATGTGAGCTTCAGTGCTGGGTCTCCATTAAAGTGTCAGATCAGCTACTTTGCTACAAACCTTGGTTTCTTCCTTTGTCAAATGGGAAGATGGCCTCCATGAACTTTCCAGGTCCACTGTGAAGAGTAAATGGGATGGTGGCATACTTTCAAAGCTATATGTTGATGACCTACTATGTACCTTAGCTTTGTGCTCATACAATGTGAGCTGGAGAATACTTCCCAAATTAAAAATACTATGTAGTCTTTGTTTAAAAACATTTCCAAGTCCTCCTCCCTTGTACTCCAGCAAAGGAACAAGGATAAAGGAACAAAACCAAACCACAGGACTCCATTTATCTATTTTGAAATAAATTGAACTCTTATCTAGGAAAGTAGAAGAAATGGTTCCAATGGACAGACTTTCCAGCAAGACAAATCCCCCAATGGCCTCTCTCTGCCACTGCTCAATAATAGTGTTTGCTATAAATCAGAGAGCTTCTTTATCAAGTGCCTTGGAAACGCTTGGGACCGATTTAGTCCCAGAGCGAGATTAATCACAAATGCTACTTTAACAAGAGTGATGGGTGTGAACGAGAAGGTTTGGTGATTTACCCGTTGTGATAGCTGGAGTTTACAGAACCAAAGCTTTAACTTTTTAGGTATTTCTTAGCTTGAGAAAAATAATTGCTTCCAAGAGTAGAGTCTTTTATCCTTAACAATGGCTTAGTGCAATGGGAAGCAACCGATGTTTTTGAAAGCACCTACTGTGTGTGACAGGCTCTTTCAATTCCCACAGTACTTCTATGAGGTAGGTTTGACTCCCTTTGCCTTGTATATGAGAAAAGTGAGGCTACAGCAGAGAAATGAGTTGTACAGGTTGTGTAGTGGCTAAGTGGCTGAGACAATGAAACGCAGATCTGTTTAACATCAACACTTTACCACAGAGTCTCTAGAGGTGACCATATATCCTTGGCTGCAGAGCTGAATGTAGATATCAAGAAATGAATGGAAGTAGATTGTTGTAGTGTTGAACCTAGAGCTGATGACTTAACATATTCCATTATGACTCAAATTTTCTCCAACTTGTCATCATCTTAAAAAAATATAGAGAATGAATGAATGAATGATTGAAGAAAAGCTCCCCAGGGAGAGTAATTTTTAGTTTCTTCTCTGCTTACATACAGTATGGCAGCCATGAAGCAGCACAATAAGGTCACTCTTCAGGAGGCCCCAAGTGGGCCTGTGACTGATGAATACCCAATCAGCCACAGTTTTGATCCTCCGTGGTTCTTTTCCTGGGTGCTTCCAGCCAGAGGCAGGACAGGGGGTTTGAGCAATCTTCTGTAGTGAAAGGTAGTTTACTTGCACACTACCTGTTGCCTTGGCTGAGATTCTCATAGAGCTGTGGCAGTCAAAAGCTCCTTCTAGTCTGTTCTCCTTCCTTCCTACTCTCCCACCATTCATGTCAGGGCCACAACTTGATCTGAAGCTCGTCATTATTTATAAGAGTTTCTCCTAAAGATTTCTTGCAACCCAATTCCATCTTGGTATCTTTATCTTGAAAGATGCTAAAGGACACACATAATGGTTCTGTTATCCAAAGTAAATCTTTATCATCAGGAGAGCAGACTAATACTAATAATGCTGTAATGATCAAATAAAGATGTAGCTGAGAAAATGAATAAATTATAAATTAATGCAAATACATCTCAAAAACAAAATGTTGAGCATTAACCAAGGTGCAGTATGTCAAACTTATATGAAGTTCTAAACAAGTTAATGCAGTGTATCAGCTGTAAACACACACACATGTAATAAAAGTACAGAAACACTGGGGGAAATAAATACCAAATTCAGCAGAGAGATTACCATTGAGTAGAGAAAAAAAGGTAAAATGTTAAAATTATATGATTGGTACACAATTGCTCATTGTACCTCTGCTTTTTAATGTGCCTTAAGTTTTTCAAAATAAAAAATCATATTAGGTCATATATAACAAATTACTTCTGTTGAAAAAACGATGACATGATTTGAAGTTGGATACATTTTAGAACATTGTGAATCTATGTTATCACACCCCAGCCCTTGAGTCTTTATCTACTGTGAGCTTTACTGCACCAAGTAGCAATCACTTATTTTTATACTTGTTTCTTTTTGTTGTACTCTAATAAAATTTGTCTGGAGATCAGAGCTAGCCACAGAGTTAGTCACAGAGGTCAAGCAGTGGTGGCACACCTTTAATCCCAGTACTTGAGATCTCATGTCTTTGCTACCAGTATTTGGGAAGCACACACATCATTAATCACAGCACTAGGAAGGTTGAGATAGGAAGTGAACTGGCTGGGCGGAGAAAGGCATGTGAGGCAGAGGAGACAGGAATTCAGGCCCTTTTGGCTGAGGACTCAGAGGCATTCAGTCTGAGAATTCCTGGAGACAGGATCTTCCCTTATGGCCTGAGGATTTGGTAATGGTGAGAAGTTTCTCTAGTGGCTTGTTCCTTTGTCTCTCTGATCTTTCTGCATTTACCCCAATATCTGGCTCTGTGTTCTTATTATAAGACCATTTAGGATTTGTGTAACAGTTGCTACTCTCTTTTCCCTCTCTCTGACCCAGTTGGAGCATGAGCTCTGCAAAAGAAGACTGTCTTCATTTCGGAATCCTTGGTGGCTATGGTGATATCAGAACAGCCATGTGTGCCTATTGTGGCTTTAATTATTGGCGATGAGAAAATGGGCTGGGCAGAAAGATGGAAGGCAGAGCATAAGTCGCTGTTTTCCCAGAAGACCCAGGAAGGAAGAGGATCTGTCCTTTAGTGCTACACATTTGAGTGATGGGTCCCCTGTGTGTGGCTGAGGCCAGGATAGAATGACTGACATCTGTGAGTTCTTGTTTCTGTGTCAGTTACTTTAAAAAATATTACCTATGATTTTTTTTTAAAACACCTGCAGAGTAACTTAAGACTTGGGTAATGTACCTGTCCCCCCCCCCCCCCGACAATTTGAATTGATACTCCCCAAACCTGCCAGCAGCCAGAGCCACTGACCCACTGATTGCCAGAACCAGGTTCACAGGAAGTTTTCTCCTGATATACTGTATCCAGGGACAGGGCTACTCAGCTGTTTACCAGTGTGCTGATTTACTCAAGGTTTCTTCCACCCCAAGGCTCCCTGAATCAGTCATTAGAGTACTGTGATAAAAATGTACAGCTTAAGACCTCAAAGATCCCCTAGCTGGCCAGAGGTGCAGGTACAGAAGTGGGTGTCAGTGCATTTGATTAAGTGTCATGGTTAATCTTTGTTGTCTCCTTGGCTGAATTTAGAATCACCTAGGAGATGCCTCTGGGCATGTCTGGAACATGTTTTCAGAGAGGTTAACTGAAGAGGGAAGACTGAGCCTGTATGTGGGCAGCACAAGCACACGGCTTGGGATCCCAGACTAAGTGGAGAAAAGGAGGAAGCAAGCGGGACACCAGCATCCACTTTGGTCTGGTTCTTGACCATGGATACAATGTGACCAGCTGAGACCACACCACCCACCTCTGTGTAGCTATCTCCAGTCCCACCTGGGCCAGCAGCCACTCAGACTCAGATAAACACACAGACACTTATATTATTTAAACTGTTTGGCCTAATGGCTCAGGCTCCTTGCTATCTAGTTCTTACATTTTAAATTAACCCATTTCTATAAATCTATACCTTGCCGTATGGCTTGAGCCTTACCGGTAGCTTACATGTTGCTTCTCAATCGCAGCGGCTGGCAGCATCTCCTGACTCAGCCTACCTGTTCCCAGAATTCTCTTCTCTGCTTGTCCCGCCTATACTTCCTGCCTGGGTACTGGCCAATCAGCATTTTATTTATCAATCAATCAAAGCAACACATTCACACATCCCCAGCACCTCCCACTCCAGCTGTTCCTGTCTTCCAGTCAGGGTCAACTGACCTTTCTTAAATTTGAACCAAAGTCAGTTATTTTCCCTTATGTTCTTTCTATCAGGTATTTCATCACGGCAATTAGAAAAGTAATGAATACAGACACTGTGGTACTAAGGCCTGAGGCTGTTGCCGTGAAAAACCTGACCATGTGGCCACAGGCCTTTGGAACTGATTTGTAGGAAGTATACGGAATAGCTGATAGTTGTGGACTAGATATGGCTTAGATGCTGCAAGCAGAGATTAGTGGGTTAGTGGGAATACCAGGATGCTGAGAGAAACGCAGAGAGCAGGCTTCTATCTCCTGAGGTTTCAGAGTGGAACAAGGATGCTATTAAGAACCTGATCAGAGGTCATTCATGTTACATTCTGGCAAAGAACAGTTACATCCTGTCCATGTTCTAAAATTTTGAGTGAGGCTCAGTTCAGTAGGAACAGACTACCTTGTTTCAAGGAGGACATTTCAATTCAGGCTGTTTCGCTGTTATTGCTCACTGTACTTACTGAGGTTGTAAGTGAGAATCCAAAGCAGGAAGATAGGGAAAATGTACAGTTTGGTGGAGAAGGAAGTGTGAGCAGGGTTAATTCTAAAGCCAGGGAAGGTCCAGACAAAGCATCTGTGCTTGTTAGAAAGATTAGTACAATTGAAGAGAAACTTTGCACTCTGCTAGGAAGACAACAAAGATACCCCATCCACCAAAGACTTCAGCTTTTAAAAATACAGTTAATTCAAAAGGAGGGAGACTGAACTGAGAATGTCACTGAGAGAGTTCCCCACCAGAAAACCACTGCTTAGGGAAGTTCCTTCCTAGGTCCAGCCATTGAGGTCTATAAGGGCCACTATAGCTGTGGTAAATGGGGTCCCAGTAGTATCTCAAGATGGTAGCAGAATTTGACACTGCTGTCTACATGGCACTAGTTTTCCAGCCATGCAAAATCCAAGAATTAGAGAGTCATGGAGATGTGTAGAAAGACTCTAGAAAGCCCTGGGGCTGCCCAGTGTGACAGGGTTGTATTTCCTGTACAGAGGCCCTGAAAACCCATTGCCTTAATCTGTGAAGGTGAAGCTTATGCTGCAATGGAGACTCCAGGGTACTGGAAATGTAGGACCATGAGATACCCACTGGGGAAGGGAACAGGTACCGAGTGGAGCCAGGCCAAGAGAGGCTGTTTGTGCTATAGGTGTCAGTAATGGAGAGAGGGGACCACTGAAGGCTGTTCAAGCCCAAATGATACCACCAAGAGCCCTACATACCAGACATGGAACTTTCTTGAAAGCTGTTTGCTCTATTGGGTTTTGTTTTTCTTTGGCCTTGTACTTCTCACCAGCTCCCATACTCCATCTTCTTGGACTGGCAAGGTTTGTTTTGTGTTACCATGTGTGGGAAGTATGTAATGTTTACTACTTTTCATGTTTCTGTGACAATACCCGAGACAAGCAACTTAAGGAAAAACGTGTTTGTTAGGGCTCACGATTTAAGGCACAGCCCACCATGGTCTATGTATTAGTCCTTTGTATCATTGCTGTGATGAAATCCCCATTAAGACATCTTATGGAAGGAAGGGTTTGCTTTGACTCAGTCGGAAGTTACCATCTATCATGGCAGGGAAGTCATGGTGGCAGGAAGGGGAGCCACTGGTCACAGTGGACCCACAGAGGCAGAGAGATGAACGCTGCTACTCGTTCTTTCCTCTTTTTAATTTAGTCCAAGACCCTTGTTAATGAAATGGTGGGTGGTCCCCATTTAGAATGTGTCTTCACACTTCAGGAATCTAATGTAGAAAACTTACAGGCGTGCCCCGAGGCTTGCCTCCTGGATGACTCTCCATCCTGCCATTATGACAGTCGTTATAAGCCATCACAGGTCTCCTTGTCAACTTGAACACAAATATAGTTTAAAGTCACAGCCCTCCACATCCCATCGACAAAGGTTCACAGTCATCTCTTATTATAAAATGGGATCAGTCCAACATCAAAGTCCCTCATGTCTTTTAACATTTTCAGACTTCTTTAAAAGTCCAAAGTCCAAGTCACATCTGCGGCTCAAGGCAATCCCTTAACTGGGAGCTCCTATAAGATATAAAGTATACAACATGTTATGAATTATTGCACAGGTGGGGGGGACCCCCAAGGGTATCCTGCATGTGCAGAGCAACATGCTGGGCAGATGCAGCGGTGGGCTGGGCAGATGCATGCCATGTAGGCATGCTGGCGGTAGCGGCCGCCAGTAATTCACAACCCAGACGCTGCATCCAAATGGAGAGTTTATTATAATAGAGAGATGAAGGACAGAGATGATAGGAAAGAGAGAGAGAGAGACAGAGAGGAAGCGAGAGAGGGAGAAAGGACAGAGAGAGAGAGAGAGAGAGAGAGAGAGAGAGAGAGAGAGAGAGAGAGAGAGAACCCCGTGGAAGGAAAAGCAAACAAGAGGGAGAGAGGAAGGGGAGGAGCTTTTCCTTAGGATGAGGCTTTTATGTCAGGACTCAGGGTGGTGCCAAGGGGTGGGAATTCAAGGGGCGAATCAGAATATTAGCCCTACAGTTTACAATGGTACACAGTCAACATTTCCATTCCACAAATGAAGAAGAGGGCACGGCAAGGAATGATCAGACCAGAGCAAGAACAAAACCCTGCAGGGAAATGCCAATCATCCAGCTTCATGTCTGGCATCAGGCCCATGACGGACTCATCGGAGCCTCAAAGGACTTGGGAAGCCTTGCTTCTTGAGCTCTGCCACCCACATGCCACATAGCTTCCCTCTCGGGCTGGTTCCTTCCTGTGCCTACAGTTTTCTCCAGCCGATGTCCCATGGTCTTGGTGTCTCTAACATTCTGGGGGCTCCATTGTAACTTAGGCTTCACTTACAGCTTTACTCCATTTTCTCGGAGCTTCCTTGAAGAAACCCCAATCCTGCCATAGGTTGCTTGGCTTTATCAGCTCTCTGGAACTGTGAGGCAAGTCTTCATGATTCCCCCACATCTTGCAACTTTGATGCCTATGAAACAGTACTGTGTGCCCAAGACTGCCAAGTTCTTCTGACAACTTGGGAAGAAGCCTTGCCCCACATTTCCTTTGGACCATACTTACAGCAGCCTTTGTGTGTGCTGGCCCCAAGAAAGCACTTCACCAGGCTGCTGCTTTCCAGGAGCAACAGAGCCTTTCAACAGTGTTCTCGGTTCTGGCTCTCTCCTGCCAAGTGAATTCATGTTCTCACAAGTCGGAGCCTTTGATTGGTGGACACTTTCTATATTGTCCCAGTGCAGAGCAGGAAGGCTGTCTTTAATAACTGTGGCTTCTTGTTCAGCACCCTCCTTCACTTGTAAAATTGTTCATTTTCTTTTCCTCACCAAACTGTACTTAAAAATATCATTTTGTCCCATTGGCTTCCATCTCTTACTTAGACCTTGATAAGAGCAATGAGCAATAGCCTGATCCAATCCGAATACTGTCTTGTCTTGAAATTTCCTCTGGCAAATACATCAGTCCATTCATTGATTTAAATGTCATCTGCACTCAGGTGCGGGACAGACAAAGAGACCCACAGTAGGCTGAGTGCCCAGGGCTCCGAGGAGGAAGCTTCCATGACAAGATTTTTCCTTTTTTCCCTATTTTTTCTTTTTTATTAAATTAAATTAAATTTATTTTTAGGGAGAGGTTGCAAGGGCAGAGGGTGGAAGCAAAGGGATGGGGAATGAATGGGACTGAGATGCATAATGTGAAAGACACAAAGAATAAATAAAAAGAAAGTAAAAAAAACCCAAAACATCTGCACTCAGTTCTCAGGACAGGAGCAGAATACAGCCAGATTATTTGCCTGAATATGACCTGAGTGTGACTTCTAGCCCAGTTCCCAGTGCAGTCCTTCTGTCCTTCTGAAACCCCTGAGCTGAGCCTATGCTATCCACACTGTCCTTCCAAACTCTCCCTAGGATGGCCCAGTAAGCTCTGGTTATAGATGCACACACTCCTCCAGCAGTCAGTTCCTTAGGTGGCAGAACTCACGGTCAGGTTTATCACAGCGGTAGCCCCACTTCTTAGTACCACTTTCATGAATTAGTTACTTAACTCATTGTTGTAATAAAAATAGTAGATAAACGCAATTTAGGGAAGAAAGTCACTGTTCATCAGGGCAGGGAAGGCAGCTGGTCACAGTGCATCCACAGGAAGGAAAGAGATGCCCAGCAACCCCCCTTCCATCCAGGACCCTGGCCCATAACACTGTGTTCACATTTAGGGTAAATGTTCCATGGTCATTAATGTAAATTAGATAATCTGCGCAGATACCCCTCGAGGATTTTCTAATCTAGATAATCCCTAGAGGTCTGCCTCTGGGCTATTATTCTATATCCTATCAAGTTGACAATATGTTAACCATCACAGCCAGGAAGTCACACCACTCCCGCCATAGTGAACCATAACCCTTCTTACCTAGGAGCTAAAGTAAATTATTCCTGTAAGTTGTCTTCTTCCTCTTCTTCTTCTTCTTCTTCTTCTTCTTCTTCTTCTTCTTCTTCTTCTTCTTCTTCTTCTTCTCCTCCTCCTCCTCCTCCTCCTCCTCCTCCTCCTCCTTCTTCTTCTTCTTCTTCTTCTTCTTCTTCTTCTTCTTCTTCTTCTTCTTCTTCTTCTTCTTCTTCTTCTTCTTCTCCTCCTCCTCCTCCTCCTCCTCCTCCTCCTCCTCCTCCTCCTCCTCCTCCTCCTCCTTCTTCTTCTTCTCCTTCTCCTTCTTCTTCTTTAATCAGGTATTGTCATAGTAACAAGAAAAGTAGGTGAAGGTTAGGGGCACAACAAGTAGAGTGTCTCCCCATGTGTGGAGCCTGGGTCTCCTGAAAGAAAATGATTTCCTCTTGAGACACAAAAAGGAGCAGGGGATGTGAAGGGGAAGGGGTGTGTGGTGGGGAGAGGATGTCCCTTCAAGACAGGACAGTCTCTCTGTGGCCTGAAGATGAGAGCAAAGAGAGGCCTTCAGGAGTCGCCGCTCTGGATGTCACTTTCTGCTTTCCAGGATCTGGATGATGGGCTTCTGACACCCACCCTGAGTATGCTCGTGCATGGACCCATGCGCCCCACCTGTATGAGTCCGTGTGCTCTGATGGAATAGAGTCTGAGACAAACCTATGAAGAAAATGAAGAGGAAGCCCAGAGAGGCCAGAGAATCCAGGGGTCCATTATGCACCCCTGCCTGGCCCATCACTGAAGGAGAGAGAGGAAAGAAAAACAGTTTACTGATTGTAAAGAAACTTTGGCAAGACTGTCTTGAAGTGTAATTTAGCCAATAGTGCACGTGACAGGATTCCTCTATCTCCTCCCCTGGCTGACAGTGGCCAGAGGCCAGCACAGTGCTGGTTCTGGTCTTGGCAGAACTGTTTTTAAGATGGTCAGTTTTGTTTACTGAAGCTAGATATCTCAGTGGCATGTTTACCAGACTCTCAGTTATTCATCCCTGGAGTTCAGGCTCCTATTCCTGACTTCTGACTAGAGAAACATACCTGGCCAGAGAGTGTGCAGGCCAGTGGTTAGGAGTGAACCTGTGTGCAGTCCCCTGCTTGGCAGCTTATCAGCTGGGTACTTGGGGTAAGTTCCCTTGTATGGAAGCTAGGAGGATCGCCCTTCCTATCACACACATTTATGAATGATTAGATGAATTAAAGAATGTAATGTAGTTGATATCTAAGTGTCATCATATCTACTGTTATTTTAGTGGAGCCAGTTTGACTCAGGGGTCATTTCAGTATATCACTTTGACATGTAACACATTAAATAAATTAAAATACCCCACAACTTTGTACTGGCTAGTTTAATGTTCACTTGACACAAGCTAGAGTCATTTTGGAAGAAGGAACTTCAATTGAGAAAATGTGCTTACCATATTGGCTTGTGGGCAAGTAAGTGTGTGGAGCGTTTTCTTGATTGATGATTGATGTGAGGGGTCCCAGATCACTGTGAGCAGTGCCACCCTTGGGTTGGCGGTCCAGGGTGCAATATGAAAGCCAGATGTGTAAGCCATAGGGAGCAAGCCAGTGAGCAGCATTCCCTGATGGCTTTTGCTTCAGTTCCCGCCTTGAGTTTCTGCCCTGTCTTCCCTGGATGATAGACTTGCATGATGAAATAAGCCCGTTCCTCCCCAAAGTGCTTTTGGTCATGATGTGTATCATAGCAACAGAAAACCCAAGGAAGACCACCTTTATCCCTACTCCTGTTTGCCACATATACTTAAAACACTCAGAGCAGCCTTGATTCTTCACCAAATCCTTTTGCATCCATTTGGACCATGGGGTTGGTTTAGGGGTTCCTGTTCCCCACAGAAGGTTTTGTGATGATTTGTTTGTGGTCTGACTTTTCTTTGCAGTGGTTGTCATTTTTCCAAAAGACAGAGTTCCTGTCGGAGAGGGTGCAAAGTCCTGTTGACTGTTGCCTTGATAGTACCTGGCCAGAGGGCTGGCCCCTGCCCTGGGAAGGGTCATTCTGTAGTTGTGCAGGGTAGCCACCTGAGAGGTGAGTGGGGATGCAGGCTGGCTGGTGCGCTGCATGCTGGGCTACATGCTCAGGGCTGCCTTTGTACACAGAATTCATACAGTGTTTCCAACAGCCCACCAGAGTAGACAACATTGGGCTGGACCTACTGAGGAGAGGATTCATTTTGTCTCTGACACAAGTTCTTGGCTGGCCAACAGCAGCTCTGCTGATTATCTCTGTTTAGGTGCTTCATAAATGATTGGCTTTACATTTTTTTTTCTGTTCCTTCCACAAGCTTTGACAAGGGCTGTGGGTGTGCCCTATAGAGATTGTTCACGCCTCAGTGAAGTTAGAGGTTGGATTTCTGTTTCTCTAAGGTCCCCTCTGTCCTCCTGTTGAGAGATTCAAAGGAACTGGGTGTTTGGGCACTGCCTCATGCATGAAAAAGGGCTGCCTCATACACTCAGGACCACCACATCCTCTCTGGGCTTAGGGCAACCTTTTATCATGTGGGTCAGGTGTCACCTCCTTGTGGAGCCTGGCTAACATGCTCACATCTATTAAGTGTGCTTTGTAATTGATAGCTTACTAGATGACTTCTCATACATTTTCCCTTTAATTTCCACAACGGCCCAGTGATACCATGTTGCCTCAGAGAGGTTAGGAAAGGAACCCACAGAGGGAGCTTGCTAAGAGCACACAGCTCACAAAAGATAGAGTTCAGGCTTGCGAAGAAATCTAGACAATTGAATTCTTATGCCCTCTTTGTTATTTATAATTTTCTCCTGCATTGCAGGATTTCCTATCTTTGTCCCCACATAAGCTTGTTTTATGTCAATCTGACCCAGGCTAGAGTCATTTGAGAGGGAGGAGCCTCGGTTGAGAAAATGCTTCCATAAGATGGGGCTGTAGGCAAGCCTATAAGGGTATTTTCTTAGTGATTGATAGGGGAGAGCTCAGCGCATTCTGGGTGGTGCCATCCCTGGGCTGGTGGTCCTGGGGTGTATAGAAAAACAAGCTGAGTAAGTCGTAGGGAGCAAGACAGTAAGCAGCACCCTGCTCCCCCATGGCCTCTGCATGAAATCCTGCCTCCAGGTCCCTACCCAGTTTGATTTCTTGCCTTGGCTCCCCTCAGTGGACTGTGACTCAGGATATGTGATCCAAATCAGCCCTTTCCTCTCCAGTCACCCTGGTCATGTGTTTCATTACAGCAGTAGCAATCCTAGTAGCGTCCTTCCCAAACACCTTATGTAACGTATTAAGTGTTGTCTAAATTCCAAGTAAAAGCTATGTCCTTGTTTACACATCCAACCTGGGAAAGGCCTGGGTAAACACAGACTGTTGTGGTTGCACGGTGGGTACATACCATGATGTAGCCGGTGGGTAGCTTCAAGAAGGCATCTGGGGGTGGAGGTGAGCTTCCTGCCTGGGACTCCTGGGCAGTTGGGGACTTGCTGGCCAGAAAGCTCTGTGTGCACTGTGCTCTTCCCTGCCCTCCAATTCCCCTCCTCAAGCTCATGCTGGGCACCTCCTATCTTTAGTATGCGATCCTTGACTTCTCTCTCTGGGTTCGGGAACCACTTGCTTTTTCATCTTTTCCTGGCTCTTGCCTATTCACCTTTGATCTCTGAGACTCAGCAGTCTCTAGTGGGCAGTCCCCTCTACTTTCCCAGTCTCAGGTTTCTGATCAATATTGACAATATAACAATTCTCTGTCCAGACCCTCATGGATCTGTAAAGCTGTGGATTTTCCCCATTGGGACCACACAGCAATTCACAGGCCCATGTGCAAGGAACCAGGTCTAAACATGTAATTTGGTCTGTTTAAGCAGACAGCATTTATATACAACCTATTCTCATTTTTTCATGCAGCATGTGTTCCGATCCACAGATACATAACTGTCAAGTGTGCATATTACCTATATGTGTGATACTAAGCTTATGGGCACATGTATCCTACGCAGTATGTATACCAGTGTATGCAGACATGGCAGTGTGTGTTTTGTGAGACTCATAGTCATTCAAGCCAGCATGATGTTAGCCTTTTTCTACCCAGGTGTTGTCACACACAAATAAAATTTTGGCCTTTCGGCTTTTCAGAGACACAAGATCACATTTTCTCCTTGGGGCCAGCTCTTTCTTTGTCACGTTGTCTGATCCCACAAAGGTGTTGGAGCCTGTGCGCCTACGGTTTAGGCTTTCCTAGGTGCCCACCTCTGGACAGAGCAACCTGTCACCTCCACACTCAGCCCCTCCTCTCCTCAGGAGCTCTCTGCTCTCAACAGGGAATGCACTAAGGCTCAAGGTAATTAAATCTCTCTCTCTCCCTACTTCAGCAGCATTGATCTGTACAGGGACATAGTCTGACTCCGAAGGAACAAAGCTTTTAATTTCTCAGCTGGAACACACTGTTCTTAGACGTGTTTCATATGTGAGTCAGTACGACTGAAAATTACAGCGTGTGTTCCCATCTTCAGAGCACGGCATAGTTTATGAACCCTTTCACACCATTTCATTGGCATCTCGTGGAATAGGCAATATGTGGACAGAAGAAGGAGCTGAGTTCACAGTGGCCGTCAGTTTCCTACAGGCACCATCTACAGTGACTCATGAGCTTCAGTGCTTTAGATTCTTCCATGACAGAGAGGCATCTGTGTTTTCCCTGTTTTACAGAAGAGAAATTTGTAAAACATCAGGCCAAGTAAACAGGATGAGGCTACATACTCAGTAACCACTCTGCATGTTTTATGCTCTATGAAATTAAAGGCTACAGGAGAAGATATTTATCTTCTGGGTAAAAACCTAAAGTAGGATTTCCCATATTATTTTTCAAACAATAGAGATTTCCCTTGAGGTGCAAAATCCATTTTTCTGATTTTGTTTTTGTATGTAGCATATGCATGTGTGTACATGTATGTCTGCAGATGTGCAGAAGTCATATACCTCTATTGCTCTCCCCTTTGAAATAGATTCTTTCTCTAAACCAGAGCTTGCCAATTTGGCTAGACTGGCTGGCTGGTGAAGACCCAAAGAGCCTGCAGTCTCTGCCTGCCAGTGCTGGGTTAACAGGCCGTGTTGCCGCGCGTAGGTGTTTATGTAGGGGTTGGGGACCCATGCTCAGGTCCTCATGCTTGTTCAGCAAGCACTTTACCCACTGAGCCGTCTCCCCAGCTCACTATGTATGTCTTAAATACACGTTCCTCAGAGAATGGCAACTGTCCTTGAGGTTCCTCTCATCACACACAAATGCCAAGACTTTTGTGCCCCCAGTCAGGTCTAGTCATGGAGGGAGAGAAAGCTCAGGGGTTGCAGGTGGGAGGAGTCATGGACCAGAGCTGCCACAGAAGAGTCACATTTCAGCCTATGCTCGGTCTCTTACAGCTCAGGCATATGGACATATCTAACTGCCAGCCAGGAGTCCAGGGTAGAAACTACAGCTTTCATAGTTCATTCAGGTCTGAAGGGCTCACAAGCTTTCCTTTTGGCTCCCTATATTCCAACCACTAGTGAGCACATTATATATATGATTTTCATCTACAGTTGACTCTTGAAGGATTTTATCCAGTGTAAACCCTGAATTCGTTAAGAAATAACTTGTGTTGTGCCACTTCAATGAGACTCCTCAAAGTTTTGAGAACACTTGTGGGTCTCCAAAAACCTCTGGGAGTTGTGATGCCCGGGACTGGGGATCCAGCCTGGAGAATCTTGGCATATAGAAGTAATCTTCCAGACAGATCTGCATCCAAATTCTGGCTCTGCCATTAATCCTTTGGGTAAGTCACAACACCCCCCTCCCCTGCAGTGAAAGATGGAAAGAGCCTGACTGAGTGCATAGCAGCACAGCCAGAGATGCTCCACAGCTCCTCTGAATGAGGAGCAATAGATCAGAGCACGACAGAGCCGGTGGAAGAATACCAAACCGGTTACATGAACTGTGAACTATATGTCAGCGTTCTATTTGCCTTGAGACAGGGTGAACATCAGCACATTTCTCATCAAGACAGAAAATAAAAACAGGAAGAACCAGGAGCCTTTTGGAATAACTCAGGCACAGAGAGGCCAATGCCTTTGCCGGTTTTCTCTAGAATTTGGATGCAGATCTGTCTGGAAGATTACTTCTATATCCCAACAATCTCCAGGTTGGATTCCCAGTCCCGGGCACCTGTACCACTGCTCATCCATCTTTAGAGTGCCTCCATCGTCACTCCCGCCTGCCAGTCATCTCTGCTTTTCCTTTATGTTGAATTGCTCTAGGAGTATTAGGACAAGACTGAAGCCTAATAACAACAATGGGGCTCCCAGCACTGGTCTTTGATCGTGCGCCTCTACATTTTCAGATTCTAGTGCCAGTGTATACACATTCCTGTGATAACAAATCGCACCATTATTTTACATTAACATTTCATGTATAAAATGTACACAAATGGAGATCTTAAGAATGATCAGAGATAAAAAAATAAAAATTTAAATTAATTTATTAATGAGACAAATGCTTGCTCACACTAAAATATCATTGAAATTCTTAGTTTACTTTCTGACATAGTTATTCAAAGATCTAATCCAAAATTCAGTTTATAGTAGAAATTGAATTTAATTATTTCCTCTGCTCTAAGAGCTCATCAATAGTTTCATCACCATAGAAAGAGCCAGAAAGTTGTGAACCATTTATTAAGCAATACCTACCCATCTCATTTTTAGTTCAGACGACCTTTTACACACATAGCCAAAGGAAACTCTCTGCATGCTTACAGAAGATTTTCACCATAGCTTCTCAACACTAGTGTTCAGGTGATGGAACATGTGACTCCACCTTCCTGTGCACACATTGATTACCAAACATTGCCAGGAAGTGTTGAAAGCCAAAAGCTTAGTGAGGACTCCGAGGATAATCCTTACACACGGTGGGATCTTACACTTTTCTCTGGATCTCTCACAGAGAGTAGGTGACAAATACTGGGTTGGGTAAGCAGTGACTTTATGCATGTTGTGTCTTGGTAAACATTGATATTCTTTTGTTTGTTTGTCTGATTCAGGGTCTTGCTAGTTAGCCCTGGTTCAAATGGAACTCCCCATGTAGACCATGTTGGCCTTGAACTTACAGACATACTCCAGCCTCTGCCTTTGAGTATTAGGATTACAGGCATGTACCTCCATATTAAGGTTTTTAATATTCTTTCCATTTTAATATGTATACAGAAAGGCCAGCATTCTACTCCACCCCTGGAGCTCCCATGAATCCTTGAGCGTGTTGTTTGAGCAAGTCATCCTCATTTTGGATCCTGGAGAATAATGGATTCTTTAGGTCCACGGACAGCTACTTAGAGATGTATGGCCATTTCCCCACTTCCAATAATGTGATTTGACCCCTAATAAGAGAGCTACTAGGAGTGATTTAAATGGCCTGAAAAGTGCTCAGTAAGGCTCTCTTCTTTCTTCCCTCCCTCCCTCCCTCCCTCCCTTCCTCCCTCCCTTTCTCCCTCCGTCCCTCTTACCCCTCCCTCCCTTCCTCCTTTCCTCCTCTCCCTCCTGCTCTCTCCCCTTTTCTCTCCACCTCTCCCTCCTTTTCTCTTCTTTTTTCCTCCCTCCCTCCTTTCTGATGCCTTCTCTACTGTTCATCCTGGTGTCGAGTAAAAGGAAGGAGACAGGAATTCACAGCAGATGTTCTGAATAGAAATATATAAACTTGGAAATCTTGCAAAGTAGAAATGTTTCTGATTCTTCCCTTTCCAAAGGCAACATCCTATTTGGGAGAATGGATGTGTGCACACTGATCCATATCTTATTATATCATGCCTTCTCTCCCATCCCCACAAGGCTGCTGATAGACTGTAATGGAGCCACATTTCCATCCAGGAGCAGACCTCTTGCTTTTCTCCAGGTGTGACCCAATGCTCTTGGGTGGTGAATTGGCATTTATGTGCTTTGACTTTGTCCTTTCAGCACTGAGTTATTCATAGATACACAGATCAATGCTCAAGGGAGCTCTGGGGACTCTACCCATTCATGTTGAGGTTTTAACATGTTCACAAATTCTTCCGTAGTCTTCCTTTCAAAGTGCAGGGCTTAGCTCTTCTCTCAGTTGAGTGTAAGCTAGGCAGAGTGAGTTTCTTCTCTTTTAGATTATATTCATGTATGTCTTATTTTTCATTGCTAAATGTCTCAAAAGCATTTCATGATGTTTTGAATCATGCACATATATGGAATGGCTAAATCAAGCTAAATTATATATATTTTTACCCTACATAGTCAACTTGCTATTTCTGTAGTGGTTATGTTTTGTTTTAAAGATTTGTTGCATTTAAAAAAAATTTTTTTGGTGTATGTGTATGTATGTGTGTGTTCAGGTGCTCATGGGGGCCAGAAGAGGGCATCAGCTCCCTTGGAGCTAGAATTACAGGCACTCATGAGAGCTGCCCATCATGGGTGCTGAGTGCTGAGCTCTGGTCCTCTGCAAGAATGGGAAGGGCTCTTTACCACTGAGCAGAGGATGAGAGTTCAGCTCCCCCCATTATATTCTTAATCCTGTATAAGACAGGGTGCAAAGATGAGTGAATTTCATTTTAACTTGGAGAATGAATGGCTGTGAACTGAATGAATGAATGCCACTCTAATGAATAACAGAAGTGATAGACTATTTTTTGGCGAGGTTAGATTATAAAAAGATGGTGTGATTCTCTCACCCCACCTCCAGCCCCTTCTTTCTCCCTGGAGAAAGCTGGTACCGTGTCTTAAGAATTCTCAAGGAGCCTAGTGGGAGAAACTCAACCTCTTGTCAAGAGCCTCGTCACTCTTCTCTTGTCACCAACCCTGACTTGATTGGGTCAAGCCTGCAGATAATGCAGCTGCAGAGAAGGCTTGACTCTGACCTGGCAAGAGACCCTGACCATAGCCACACAGCTAAGCCGTTGTTCAATGTCTCACCCTTGGAAATGGATAATATTTTTGTTTTAGTTATTTCATTATGCAACAATAGTGTTCAAAATCCCGAGCCCACTCTTGCTCTGTATCACTGAGTTTACATATTTGCTTCCTTGAGTTTTCATTTATTTTTTTGTTCATTTGTCTTGAGACAGGGCTTCTCTACATAGGCCTGGCTGTCCTGGATCTTGCTCTGTAGGCCAGGCTGTTCTCAAACTCAGGGTTCTGCCTGTCTCTGCCTCCAGAGTACTGAGATTAAAGGCATGTACCACCACCACCTGGCTGAATTTTCCAAACAAATGGCTCCTGAATTCATCTTCCGTGTCTGGTCCCAGTGTGCTATTTTTTATTTATTTATTTATTTTTTTAATTTTGAGCTCAGCTCCCTTATCTAAACTGCCACCTGGCACAGGATTTCTACTCCGTTTCAGGCATGATGCGCTCAGGTGTTATCACACACCTGTAGGAACATGAAATGACTATTCTTTCTCATAGAATGATGGAAAGAGGCTCAGAAGTCGGCAACTGGCCCGGCACTCATGTTTCAACTCGGATGTGTCACACTGCTTATGACCACACTGCTACCCATGCTTTTGATCTGGGGACCTTTCATTGACAGGCCTGGGGCTGGGACAAACCTGGCTTCAAATCCTGTCCCCACCCCGACCAGCTGACCACTGATTTCTCTAAATGGGGCAAGTGCACCCCAAAGTCTCTATGAGGAACAGAGACAAGCACATATAGAATGTATGCATATCTGATTAGACCAGTATTTTTGGAGGGAACTCTCTGTGATGAAGAAACCATTTCCTGTCTACACAGTATGAAAACTGCTATTCACACGTGCATATGACATAAGTGCTTGGAATGTGGCCAGTAAAAATGCACACCCTAAGTTTTTATTGTATTCAACTGAAGTTTAAACGTGAAGTTAGTGCTATTACCCTGGAGAGAGAGCAGCACAGATTGCATTCTCTGTGGGGATGGGGACCATATTTGCTTGCTGTAGCGGAGCACAGACAGCATTTAGCACAGTGCCTGGCACAGAGGGGCACCTGCAGTGAATTGTTGAGTGAGGAGCATGCAAAAGAGTAAAGTGATCTGTCTTGGGCATCAAGTACACAGCTTCTGTCTGCTAGGCAATATATTGATCTGAGTGGACCCTTCCTGTCCCCCTCCGACCTCCTCCAACCCCCTCCAACAGCAGCCAATTATACTCTCCTGCAGAAATGTCATTTGAGCCCTAGGAATTGGACAGGGACTAGATTTCAGGGGACCGAGGGACAGACACAAAGAATCCCCCTAATCTTTAATGGGCCACAGAAGACAAGACGCGTCCCCCACCCTCCAAGACTAACTAGAAAGTTAGTAACAGAGACAGTTAAATTAATGATGAGGCTCAGTGACAGGAAGGCCAGAGAAGCTTCTTAAATGTCATCTTCGTTATTTTTCAAACCAGCAGGATGACTGCCTTCCCCTTGGCTTCCATGTTGTTATTGTTATGCCTCAGGGTGGAGGGACTTTTCCCCCTAATCCCTACAACATGAACTGTGTAAGTTCAGCGAGGGCAGGAGGAGAGGCAGCGCAGGAGGATTAATAAGGGGTTTGCTTGTCACTGAGCCCCAGCGATTGTGCAGGCATGAAGAGGTGGTGGGTGGGGGTGACCTGCTGGAGCTCCTCTCTCCACTCCCTCTCCTAACACAGCATCTGTCTTTCTAGTCTGGGGAGAGAGGGAGCACTGTCTGCCTCTCCATGGCTTTCTGCACTTGTCCGGATCAATATTCCAGTCTACAACAGAATGCAACCTGGCTGTGAGCAGTGAATTCTGACTAAGTCTGGACTCTAACACTGCTAGTGTTGGTCCTTCCAATTCATTTCCTGCCACAGGACCCCCATCTTCTTTCCTGTGAAAGTCAAAAGGACTGGACAGCAATCTTAAGACCCCACCTTTAAGCTCTATGGTTGCCTTGTAGCTGAAAGTGGATTTCACAGTCACTTAAATTGTAGCCATGGTTCTGTTCCTTCCTTAAAAATAAAACACATTTATTTATTTAGCACACACTTGTGCATGTGTGTGCATGCATACACATGTGTGCACACATATGCCTGTATGAGGAAAATCACAGGAGTTGGTTCTCTCCTTCTACCAAGTGGGTCCTAGGGGCTGAACTCTGGTGTCAGGTTGGTGGCAAGACTTCTGAGCCCTCTCCCAGGCCTATGGCTCTGCTACTTCTGAGACAGCAACAATGAATCCCCAATGGGTGCTGTGAAGATGACATGAGAAAGTGAATTCAGGTGGTCGAGCAATTACAATGACCAGAGGTGCCGTTTAAAGAATCCCTGTTCCCACGTGTAACCCCTGGAAGTACTGACTTTTTCCTGCAATGGCATCTGAGATCTGAGCCTGTCATTTGATTCTGCAACATGTTGTTCAGGTCCTGTGTGTGTGTGTGTGTGTGTGTGTGTGTAGGTCAGAGACAAGTTACGGGAAGCAGTTTTTCCCTTCTATGATGCGGGATCCAAGGATTGAGCTTAGGTTACCAGGTTGGGTGGCAAGTGCCTTTGCCTGCTAAGCCATCTCGTCCGTCATTGAACACTTTAAAGATCACATTTGTCGCTATCTTCCCTCTCGTTTGGCTCTGAGTCTAAGTTACACATTAACACATGGCCCTAGACTTGAAAAGTACAAAGACTTATGGATTCTTCTTCTCCTCTCTCCTTTTTGTATGGTGCCCACCTGTACGCCCCTCTGCGGTGGTCTCTCTCCACTCCAGTCCTGCCCATGCCCACTCTGCTTTGGCCATCATTATCACTATCTGGGTCTTCCTTCCTTCCTTCCTTCCTTCCTTCCTTCCTTCCTTCCTTCCTTCCCTTTGTAGTGGAGTCTATGGTGTCACTTTCCCATGTCCAGCTATACAATGAGGCACACCCAGTTGAGTCATGGAAACAGTGATGATGTATATGTATGTAGACTCTATAGCCAGAGTTCTAATCCCAGCAGAGGCAACTACTAGCTGTGTGACCATGGATGACTTTTAAAAAATGTGTTTTAAATTTTTAAATTGACACAGTAATTGTGTATATCTACAGGGTACAGGATGGAATTTCAATACATATATACAATATGTAATGACCAGATCAGGGTAAGTGGCTTAGCCCTTTCCTCAGACACCTGTCATTGGTTTTTATTTGGAACATGTCAAATCACTACTGGATCTTCTGAAATATAAACGAATTGTTGTTAATCACAGTCGACCTATAGCACTACAGTACTGTAAAGTTAGTTTCCTGTAACTGCACCTTGGGGTCCTTAAGCACCCTCATCCTCCACTTCTCTCCCTGGGTTCTACTTTCTGCCCTTTGGTACCTATGGTACCAGGAGCATGAGGCAGCTGTTCACATTGTACCTGCAGTTAGAAAGCAGAGAGATGAAGGCTGATGCTCAGGTCATTGTCTCCTTTTTGTTCAGTTTACAATCTCATGGCATGGAACCACCCATATTTAGGGTAGATTTTCCTACCTTCATTAACACAATCCAGAAACTCATAGACTTGCCAGAGGATGATTATCTTCTAGGTGATCCTAAAGCATATCAAGTTGATGCTCAGTATAAACTATCACAAGCACACCTCTTGTCAACTTTACATCAAAACATATCATTTTAAGTCATAACCTTCCACCCTTGTCCCTATAGGTTTATGGCCATCTCTTAATTTCCTAGGACTGCTGATGAGTGGGCTCTTGCCTTCAGAACACTTTCTAATATGGCATATAGGTTCATCTTTAACAGTGTTAATCCCTTTAATAATTTTAGCTGCTTTGGCACTCTGCAACTTTAAAATGCCCTCTGATGGAGGCCAATGGCACTGTTTTTTTTTTTCAAGATAGGGTTTCCCTGTGTAGCTTTGTGCCTTTCCTAGAACTCACTTGGTAGCCCAGGCTGGCCTCGAACTCACAGAGATCCACCTGGCTCTGCCTCCCGAGTGCTGGGATTACAGGCATGCACTACCACCACCCGGCCAGCACATTTTAAATAACCTTTTGCTGTTTGCTATTCTCACGCTGATAGTAGTGAAGAGTAACTAAGACAGTCTAAGTGTTAGCCTGTCTTGAGATTGCCTCTGTCAATCAAATCAGTCCATCACTGTTAAACCATTCAAGTTCTTAGGATATAGGCAGAATGCAGCCAGGTTCTGTGCTGGTGTATAACTCTGATGGTTCAGTTCCCAGTAGAATCCTTCTTCCCCTTGAAACCCTACCAAATAGATCCTCGGTGTCTATATTTCTCGAAGCATTCTGATCTTTCAGATTCTCATCAGAATGGTCCATTAAACTCTACTTACTTTTCTAGCACAAAGTTCCAAACTCTTCCACATCTCATGAACCAGTTCCAAAGTTCTAAGTGGTCAGGTTGATTACAGCAACAGTCCTACTTCTTGGTACCAATTTCCCATCTTAATTCCTTTTCTGACAAAGTACCTCACAAACGTGATTGAAAGAAAGAAGGGCTTATTTTGACTCCCACTTTGAGGGCGCTGTCTGTCATGGTAGGAAAAGCATGGTGGTAGGAACATGAGACATCCGCTCATATTGCGTTCAAGCAGATGGTGATGAATTCTGACACTTAGTTCACCCTCTTTTTATCTAGTCCATAACTCAAACCCATGGAATGGTGCCACCCATACTTAAGTTGTCCCCATACCTCAGTGAACCCAGTCTAGAAACACCCTCCCAGACACCCCCAGAGGTTTGTCTCCAGGTGATTCTAGAGCCTGTCAAGTTGAGAATATTAACTATAACAGCAATGTTTTGCTTTGGCCTCACAGCTCTGTGAAGGGTGTTGGTAGCTTAAAGGAGAAAAAAAGAAGGAAAAGATACCCTAATTATTCAACCAGTTTTAGAACCAGTTTCCTAGTGGGTGGCAAATTAAGGGATATATTTTTGACTTTTTGTTATTTAGGAGAAGGCACTTAAGTAACCAGCTTGAGAAACCCAGGAAACTTAGGAAGAATTCAGTACAATAGCGTTCATTCACTCCTTCTTGTAGATCACTTACAGATATAAGAGATGAGTAGCCAATTCCTGAAGATCTCTGAGTGACTTGAGCAGAATTCACAGAAGTTAGCTCAGCTATGATTCTTCATGCCCTTCTCCTCCTTGTTCTGATTTTATTTTCAGTTGTGCCAAGTCTACCAGCTAATGCTACATGCCATTTCTAATGAGTTCCTCTTGCTATGATAGCCCACTTTACCTGTGTGGGGTAGACCAGTAGTCCTAGAAGAGCTAAGGTAGACCAGTAAGTCCTAGGGAACTAAGCCCTAGACCTGAATGTATTTCAACTAATGGTGAAGGATGTTGGCATATGACCACCACAGCTCACTACCCTCTGGTGGGTATAGAATCAGGTATTCCTTATTCTTGGACTCCACAGTAGTGTGACATACCATTGCCCAAAACCACTCTGGTTTTTACTACATGCTACCTTGGTTAGCATCCTCCATCCTCAAATTACCCTCCCAGGTATTCTTAGTTTCTTTTCTCTTTGAAATGCTTGCTGTATCAGAGAAGCTTCTGGAGGAACTCAGAAGCACAACACACTTCCTGGAATAGCACTAGGCAGCGAGGAAATAGGTGGGAAGGACACTGTCCCTCAAGGGAAACTGGTATAGGGAAGGGGTGACAGAAGGGTGTCTCCAAGTGTAGTTCAAGACTGTGGGTCAGGTCCTTGCTGCAGTGTGGCTGGACGGAGCATGGGGAGGCTGCAAGCTCTGTTTGCAAGGTGGGAGAGGAAGGACAAAACCTTGAGTTTTATGTTAGGTAGGAAGAGCTTGCTTTTGCCACAGCCCCTGGCAGAAGCAGCCCATGGGTTTTCCTTATGTGACAACATACATCCAGTTCTCAGAAGGGAACAAACTGGGTAAGAGAAATTACACAAACTGGGTAAGAGAAATTGTTTTATCCTGAGGATTCAGAACTGCAGGATCTAGGAGCAGCCTGCAACAGAGCTTCCCACCAGGACCTGGTAAAGATGAGGCACCTTCAAATGTGAAGCTGTAGCCTAGAGGCCAGCCTCCTCCCTGCTGTCCTTGAGTGCCTTTCCCGGATCCACTTCACCATCTTCAGCCAGCCCCTTCATCTGTTCCCAAAGCTGTTCTATGAAGTTGCCCCACCTCTTATTCAAGGTGAACTTTGAGTCTGGGTCAGCCCCTCCTCCAGGCATCTGTGGGTGTTTGGAACACATCTTTTATTATTATTATCATGCAAAATGGCTTTCTTTATGAGCTTTTTAGACTTTATTTTTTCTTCCTTATTCCCACTGTATATGAGAGGAAATGTGACATTTAAAATTTTCATTTTTAAAAGATTTTGTTCAAGTAAATATTGTATGCTGGACATACTTCCTTCTACCCTCTATCATCTTTTCTTGTCCCCTCTCCTGTTAGTCCCCTTTAGCCCCCTGGGTAATTTTTCTTTTACTTCCATGTCATACTTACATACACTTAAGTGCATTATGTACCTGTATAAAGTCTAAGACCCATACATAAAAGAAACCATAATATTTATCTTTCTGAGATTCACTTAATGTGAGTGCTATCAGTTGCTTCCATTTTCCTACAAACAACACAACTTCATTCTTCTTCATGACTAAACATTTCTATGAGCATATACACCACGTATTTCTTACCCATGCCCTCATCTGTTGATAGACACGAACTTTAAGATGTAGTATGTAAAAAGGGAGGTGAACAATAGAATATTTTAGGGATAGTGAAACATTCCATTCTGCAGGGATGCTCCTTAAGACAGGAAGTAAACAACTCACAAGAGCTTCAGAAAGTCCCTGAAACTGATCAGATTCACTGGGCTCCTCTTTCCCCAAGAGTATATGAGTAATAAGGAACTAAGAGTTCCTCTCCCACAAGTCAAGCTACAAAGAAGATGCTCAGAGCTGCTGAGATTCTTGAAAGAGGCAAAGACTGAACAGCCTAGAAGAGACAGAGATCAGCCAAGCAGCCTACAAGAAGCAGAAACCAAGCCAGGTGTTGGTGGCACATGCCTTTAATCCCAGCACTCGGGAGGCAGAGGCAGGCGGGTCTTTGTGAGTTTGAGGCCAGCCTGGTCTCCAAAGTGAGTTCCAGGAAAGGCGCAAAGAGAAACCCTGTCTTGACAAAACAAAACAAAACAAAAAAAGCAGAAACCAGCCAAGTTGCCTAGAAGAGGCTCAGAACCACCTGAAAAGGAGGCTCTCCAACCTGTTGAGGGGCCTGTGCTCCAGGTTCCCAGCTTTTTTGAACTGTCACATGCTATGGTGGGCTTTGGTGATGTAGCTGTCTGTGTTATTTTCTGCTCTAAGTAATGCCTCACCTGTATGTATGTATATGTATATGTGTGTGTGTATATATATACCTGGACGTAACACCAATAAAAGTTACTGGTTCACCAAGGTGGACTTTGGTGGTATCCAGACTTTGATCTGGTGTCAGTTCCCTGTCTGAGGTGAGAAGGTGTTGTCTCATGTCTCTCCAGGAATAGTGTCACATATCAGCTTGGTCCCTAGGATCCACATGGTAGAAGGAGAAACCATCCTCACAAATTGTCCTCTGATCTCTATGTGTAAATATAAACATACACATGCACATGTGTGTGCGCACATGTGCATAGGGGCACACACACTCACAACACACTCTAAATAAATAAAAAGTGTAAGCATTGCTCCAAAGATTCTGGTCAGAGGTCTCACACCTCATTTATAAAAGACAGAAAGGTATCAGGGGCTACCTTGTAGGCACATCTGGAAATGGGTGGAATTCAGAGCAAGAGCAACTGGGGCATGAGCTCTATCTGCCTCGTTTCTCCTGGATTCCAATTGTTAGTCATTTTATCTGGACTGTCCCCATTCATTCATTCCCTATTCCTTTGTTCATTCATGCATCTGTCATAATAAAAATGTAGTCTAAGTCAGTGTCAACCAAGTCCCCCCAATGAAAGTGACAATATCCAGGAAGTTATAAAGATAGGGTCCTTCTGCTTGACTGTCTGATGGCAAGCACCACAGAAGGCTGGAAGAGTCAGAACTCTGCACACACATACACAGAGGCCACCGTAACCGTACATAAAAATATTTCTTCAAGGACATCTGTCCAGCGACTGGCGACCATGCACTAATGATGCACTAGTTAATCACTGTGGCTCAGGACTGTTGTTTCAGAATATTGGATACAGCACCCCTCAGTTTCACCTTTAAATCTGCTCTTGCCTCAGGCTCTTTGATGCCCCCATAGTTTATTATAGCACACAGCTCCCACTGTTTTCCTCTTCATTTTGCATTGCCCTGGTTCTCCCAAAGAATTACCTTAATTCTTTAGAGACACTCTCCCTGACTGTTGAGTTTTAGATTGACACATGATTCTGTGCCAGACTTTGGGGTCACTATTGGAAATCTTTTGTCTATTGTGCTGTTCTTGTCCTCTACCTCTGACTGTCCCTTCCTGTTTCTTCTCGTCGTCCCTCTTCCTTCTCTGCTCTGTAAATGTGAATGGCTCACCTCTGAAGGACCGCCCTGTTCCCACCTCCTCTTGCCTGCAGTCTATTGGTTATCTGATTTTGCTGCTGAGGAATGCAGAGGTTTCACCCGATCCCTTTGCAGGGTGCTGGTAGGTCAATTATAGTAGCTGACGGTTTTGCCTAATTTCTGAGACCCTCATTGGCTCCTGAGTTACAGTCATTGTTTCCTGCTTATGTTTCCTGTCCAAAGATTTCTCCTTGAAAATGCATGTGGACCCTCTTGTCCCAGCCTCCTTTTTCCTCCCACAGTCGGGCGTCTTTGTAAGTTAGCTCAGTACAAGGACCAGCTCCTGGGGCAGAGCAGAGCCCACCACTGGTTTGGTACAGTTCTCACTCTATACGTCAGGCAGAGAAAAGTATGACTTTGGGGTCAGATCACCTGTGATCCAGACTGAAACTTCATAAGACAGGCTCTTCACCCTGGCTTTAGTTTTAGGTTTAGTTTTTTTATTAAATTGCAAAATTCCTGTCTTTCACCTTGCCATCAATCCTGTTTTAGTTCAGATATCAGCAACCACAAACTTCTGGGGAGCAGGGTGGAAGCCACCAGTGGGTTAATCATGATCAAGATGATCATGGTAGTTCATTTAATCTTGTGGATGATTGGTTAGGAGTAGTCATGTGATAGGATCCAGCCAATAAGATGAGAGGGGGATGTCTGATGAGAGGCATTAGGAAAGGATTTCTTCAATGGAAAAGTGGTATGGTGGGGAGAAGCATTTTCTCCCTCTAAATATTGGCTGTCCTGGGAGCCTGGAGCTGGAGTGGCCATCCAGTGCACCAAAAGGAAAAGCCCACACTATGAGAATGATGTTAATGTAGAAAGCTAAAGAACCTGGTTCTGGATGACATTGTTAAGCAACTTCACCCACCTTGAGACTGCCTTCTCAGTCTTCTCATCTCACAAGATTGCCTTCTTCTGCAAGATTTGTTTTGGTTAAGCTTGCTGCTATACAAAGGCAAGACATCCCTATGTAGTGTCTTCTAATGGGTCTCTCACAGTGCTCAAATGAGAGGTTTTATGGTCATCTGTAGTTCTCAGTCCAAACAGAAATGTTGCCTGACTGCCATACTTGTTCCCATTGTCCTGTGATTCATTGGCCACTAGCACATATACCTTCCCTTCATTTCGCTCACGGGACTTGCTGGTTTACTTAATTATTCCCACTCTCAAGTATTCTAGAAGCTCTCTGCAGGCACACCATGTTTCTTTGCTGACCCCTTGGTCTCTTGTGGTTAGCAGGATACCTAGCATGTAATCAGCTCCCAAAGTTCTATTGACAGAGTGAATGGACTACAGAGTGAATAGGTGCTACCCAGGGATGGGTCATTTAATCACGGGGACAGTTTTTGAGTCAGGGACCAGAACATCACTCAGTGTGGTCACACAAACTGAACAACACACACAGCCTACTGCATACCTAGGGTGTGTGGAATATAGCCACTGCTCCACCAGGAGACATGTGGCCTGTCATTGGGCATCACATGACTGGGTAAAGAGGAAAATGGCACATTGCAGGACAGTTTACCTTTCTGTCCTTTCTGAGATTGATGAGTTGGTAAACTTCTGTTTCTCATTTTGATAAATGACTTTGTACCCAATCACTGGCTGATGTATTTCAAAACAATTTTGAACTTGCTTTAGAAGGCGCCATTATGGCTTCCCCAGTGGAGCAGGCACTATTCCAACACCCACCCCTTGCTGCTATTCTTTAGCGTTCGTGACAGCTAAGCAAGCCCCTTCTTTGATTTTCCTTCCTCTGTAGATGCCCGGTGACTGATCAGTCATTACTTGTGATTAATGACCAGGGAGGCTGCTGAAGCTGGTAAGAGTCTAGGCCCCCTCACCTTGAGTGCTTTGCTTTTGGCTAATGAACCAAGAGCTGAGTTGCCCTCATCAACATCCTCTCAGGATGTTCAGATTTGTCTTTCTCTGTTCAGTAGAAATCGTCGGGTTCATGAGCAGAGGATGGTACGGGACTTGGGAAGCAGCTCAAACTGCTTGTGATGCCGTAGGAGCATGTTGGAATTAAGCCAGAGCACTATGGTGATTCATTTTTATGACATGTTTGTTTGCATGGAGGGTGAAAGCCTGGGAGCTCAGAGAGTTGGAGCTGTAGTGAGAAGCTGATCCCTTCCTTAGCAATCTTATGAGTGGCCAGGGAACAACAACAGCATCCACAAACATAGAAAACACTGCGGGCTCAGAGGAGAAGAGCAATGGACCAGGCAGCATGGACCCATGCCCAGGGGTCTAGCCCAGCCTCCCTCAGATGACAGTGTGCAGAGTCGAAGTCCTCTAAATGCCTCTTGCTAAGTGTATCTGGGTATCAAGCATTCATGACCACAGTACTGGCTGTCATTTCTTCATCTTTCTATCTCCAGCCTCGTCACGGTCCTGTGCTCAGTGAGATCAAGAGATAAGACAGAGGAAAACCAGACACTGATTGCCATTGTTTAACCTGGTGTTCTGGGGCTTGCTCATTTCTCCGAGGAAACCCTTGTTTGTTTTCTGACTACTGTACATCTTGAAGGAAAGCATTTGGGAAATGCTGATCTAAGCAAAGGTGATTACTGTGTATTCTTAAGCATACCACATTTGCTGAACAACTTGGTCATTCACGAAAGTTCTGTTGAAAGGCCTCTTGGTATGGGCTGGCAGCCTTTGATACAGATTTGATTGATGCCTGTCTGAAGGTTACAGAATAGGCTCTGCCTGGAATTTTGTAGTTCCAAAAACGATGGCCCTGTCAGGTGAGTGGCAGTGAGTCTCATTACCTGCGGGGACTTTAGGGGCTTCATTTGGAATGCAGGAATATTGATATTCATTTTGTCCAATTCTTGGGCTCTGATAATATTGATAATATCATCTAGATTTTAGTGGATTTACTGTGCACTTATAATAACGTGTATTTAAGCTTCACAATAGGGTAGATTATTATCTTCCATGTTACAAAGGTAAGGAACAGGGCTAAGAGGCTTGCCAGGGCAGGGTGAACCACTCTTCTGGTTTGTCAGAACTGAACACCCCACATCTTGGCTATAACCTGGGGTGCTTGGATAAGCTAGAACCTCACACAATTAAGTGGTGGAGCTAGGACATTATTAAGGTAGATTATTTGTTAATAAAAACACAACCAACAACAATGAATATTGTGGTATGTGTATTATTGTGATTGTGAGAGCTTCAGTCATTAAATTGACACATCTGGGAAGGAGGAACCTCAATTGAGGAATTGTCTTCATCAGATTGGCCTGTTGGAGCACTTTTGTAATTGTTAATTGATGAGGACACAGCCCACTCTGGGCAGGGCCAGCCTAGGCAGGTGTTCCTGGGTTGTAAAAGAAAGGTCACTGAGCAAGCCATGGGTAGCGAGCCAATAACCTGTGCTCTTCTATGGCCTCTGCTTCCATTCCTGCCTCCAGTTTCCTGCCTGGGTTTCCTTGATGAAGGACTGTATGCTAAGAGCCAGATAGACCCATTTCTGTCCTTAGTTTTGCTCGGTGTTTTACCACAGCAATTACATCATATGCCTACATCATATACATGCTATGTCATGTTTTGTGTCTAATGCAACCGCACTCAGGTCAACCTCCATTTCAATATAAACAAGTGCTTCTGACCATCTAAGCAAACCTATTCATGCTCATGATGCTCCCCTGCTATTCTTACTGCTCACAGGTGTTTGTAGTTTTCTGCATCCTACGTGCAGAACCTTTGGTGCCACATCTTTCCTTCATGGGAGCAGGTGACTTGTTTTGACCAATGGAGTGTGAGTAGAAGAGAGACAGATCTATGTCTAGCTTTCATATCAAGGCCTGTGTGCTCTTGGTTGAGGGGCTTAACTTCTCTGAGTCTTAGTTTCCTTAGTTCTAAAGGGGGGAAATTCCTACCTCACATTGTGTGTGACTCGTATGCTGAGGCCCTTGGCCAATAAATAAATAAATGAGATCAGATATTTAAGATGGACAACTATTTAGCATCAGAATGGTAACCTTACAACTTACATTGTAAGTAACAATAAGGCTGGGTTATTTCTCTTCAGAAGCATTAACATAATTATTTGTTTATTTACTGAAGTGTTACATACAATACATGCTGCTTTATATGTTGTTTTATTTTTGAATGAAATGAACTTTTGTTTTACAGACGATCATAGAGATGATGCAGGGAGTTCCCATAGTCCTGCTGGCCCTTAACCTTGATATGTCTTTCTGTCAAAACTGAGAGATGAATATTGTATATCTGGCTAACTCCACGTCTCACCAGCTGCCTCATCATGCCCTTTTCTACCCTAGGATCCAATTGGAGATAGCTGAATTTGAAGTGAAATGAAGTGTTGAAACTGCCGAGGAAGCATGCATGCTAATGTAAGGATTGGGGAGGGCTTAAATATAAGTGACATTTTCATACGTTCAGAATTCTAAGCCACTTGCTACACCGACTGGGAAATGTTACAGGAAGGAGCCTCCTGTGATGTGGGAAGCTAGCATCATCTGACCCAAGCTAAGCTTAGGTCACTTTCTACAAGCACCCAGGTCGGGTGTTGGGGGGGGGGGCAAGGAGAAGCAGGGTCACCACCATCCCAGGATTTGAGGCTCTCTATTGCTTGTCTTACTGTGTTAGAGCTTGTGATGCTTATAAGGGTCCCATGGTAAAGATCTCTATTCACATTATAATGCTCAAAAGAGAGTTCAGGAAGCTAGGTGATTTGCTCAGCTTATCAGCGCAGCACAGGGTTAAAATCCAAGTTTTCCTGACTTGCTTTTTTTGTATCCTAAATTACATCCCTTCAACAAAACAACAAACAACAACAACAACAACAACACCTCTTTGGACTTCAGCTCCAAAGGGAGTTAATAGCAGCCTGCTTAGCATTTGGCGGAGAGACCTAAAGGGACACCTTGGGAAGGGACAGGAAGGTTTGGGAAGCCATGGGATTTTGTGTGTATGCTGGCAACATGGTTGGTGGCTGAGTGTGAAGCTAAGGTTTCAGCCTCTTTGCTCTCTCCTCTACAGAGCATCAATAAGGAGGCCGTGTGGGTCCTTGGAAGGGGGCCAGCATTCCCATGGGTGAGCTGGCTCCATCAGCCTCCAGACCTGTCCAGGGGTCCCTAGAAATTGGCCAAGTTTAGTTTCCTAGGCCAGATGCTTAGGAAATCTCCAAGTTGGTGTTGGAGGGTACTCTTACCCACCAAAACAAAGTACAGGAAGTGAGATACAAAGACAGGAGACACCCCAGTGTGCCCTATTTACAAACTGCCTCAGTTCCTTCTGGGTGTTATTTGATTTTCTACTTCACTGAGAAATGGGGAGACATCTGAGTGACTTACATGCCAAAGAAAGGACTCCAGGCCATCCTTCAGCCCCCCTGGCCCTCGAGTCCCCTTCATGTGACAGGATGCCCTCAATTACTCTCTCCAGGGGGGTCCCAGTCTGAAAGAAGATGGAGCCAACCATCTGTTACCGACTCCTGCGAGCAATTTAATCTTCTCTTGTTCCCAAAGAGGAGGATTTTGTGAGAACATAAATTCCCATCAGTCCTGGTTAATCAGGAGCCTGTTCTCCGAGGGGGTGGAGACCTTGACAGGAGAGACGGCCCACTGGCTGGGCCACCAAGAGGGCATCACATATGCTGAGAGAAACAAAGGTCGCCAAGAAGCTTCCTGAGCCATCACCTGATCCAATTATCCATTTCAAAATAAGGATCTTGTCACTGTGGGAAGGGGGTAGGAAGATGGGGGAGGAGGGTGGGCATGATCTTCATAGTGCCCCCCCCTGGGGGGGCAGGATTGAACAAAGGAGCCCCAATTCCCAGTCTGCCTCTTTCCAACAAACATGGGTACAATAACCCTTGGGGTTCAGTCTCTAGAGGGGGGACCAGAGGACAATAGCCACCATGACAGTGGCAACCATGGCAGGAACTATGCTTTATAGGACTAGACCTGTGGTGGAGTGTAGAGAAGGCTCTGGAGTCATGCTGCCAGTGTTCAAATCTGGGTTGCTCTGCTTCATGGCTGTGGGATCTAGGGCAAGTTTTCTGACCTTTGGAGTCTATAGGAGACACTTGGGCTTTGGACCTACCTTTGTAGGGTCTTATGGTTTGCATCTAGTCCTGATCACCTTTCTATGGCCAGCTTCATCTTTAGCGGGGCTGCCTTTGGGTCTCCAGAACCTCCTTTATCAGTGTGCATTGTAGGCCTGGAGTTGTAGGGAAAGTTGTTAGCTAAGACTGACACATAGGGCTGCCAGTGCCCCAGCTCCCTCATTAGCCCTAGGCTGAGATAATTCCAAGTGGTGTGTATGGTGCCTTTTCAGAGGTCTACAAGCTCAGGCCGTCACCCACAGTAGTAGCTAGCTTCATAATGTGCTGCTTGACTGCCTTCCTTCCCCCACCCAGTGTCTCCTGGGCTTTTTTCCCCTCTCTCTGTACACTGTTGGCGCTTGAGTCCCTGCTTTGAGATCTGCCTCTGCTCACTTCTTCCACACCAAGGCAGTGTCTTGGGTGTTCTACTGAATGGTGATGATTATTAGGATACCAATGCAAAGAATGCCTGATGAAAGGCTGGGATGATACTGCATTGGTGAACTGCCTACCTCGCACACATGAAGACCCGAGTCCTGGCCTCAGTACTCCCATAAAACCGGACACGGTGGCACATGCTTGTAATCTCACAATGGGGCAAGCAGTGACAGGTGGGTCCATGAAGCTTGCTGGTCAGCTAGCCTAGCGGACTTGGCAAGATCCAGGTTCAGGGAGAGACAGTGTCTCAAAAAGTAAGACGAGAGAGCACCCTACTTTCATTTCTGTTCCTGTGATAAAATACCCTGACAGAAGGGCAACTTGAGGGAGAAAGGGGTTGATTTCAGCTACAGTTCCAGGCTATACACTGTCATTGGGAGCAAGTGAAGGCAGGAACCGCAAACAAGTGAAAATCTAGTCCCAGAGCAGAGAGACGTGAGTTCATCTATTCTCGCTTACTCGTATTCAGCTAGACTGATCCATGCTCACACAGTTCAAGCCCCCTGCCCAGAGAATGGTGCCATCCACAGTGGGCTGGGCTTTCATATACCAATGAACTTAATGAAGACAGTGCCCTGCAGATATACCCACTGGTCAACTCCATGTAGACAGTCCCTCGGTGAGACCCTGCAGTGATTCTAGGTCGTGACGTGCTGACATAGCCAAGCTCACAGAATCATTGAAGAAGATGCCTGATGTGCTAGTCTCCTTTTCACTTCCTTGATAAAAAACCTGACAAGAGCAACTTACGGGGGAAGGATTTATTTGGCTTATTATCCCTGAGAGGAAATGGTCCATCATGGTGCGATAGGCATCCTGACATGCACATGAGGCCAATTTGTCAGAGTATACTTCAGAAACAGAGAGAATTGGCGGTGGGGCCAGGCTATGAAACCTCGGAGACCACCCTGAGTGACATACTTCTTCCAGCAAGGCTCCATCCTATAGGTTCCATAACCTTCCAAAAGACCTTTACCAGCTGGGGATCAGGTGTTCAAACACATGCACCTATATGCACCCATGAGGGATGTTCCCCATTCAAACCACAGCAATCCAAGAAAACCTCTTGCCTTCACATGCGCGCGCGCGCGCGCGCGCGCGCGCGCACACACACACACACACACACACACACACACACAATGCCTCAACTTGGTGAGAATTCAGCAAATGTTCACTATGTGTCTCATAAGCACTTATCTCATTAAACTCATTCTGTATGCACTATTAATCTCGTTGTATAAATATCATAATACAAGCTCTGAGAAGTTAATTTCCTCAAAGTCATGCAGCTTAATAAAGATGGAAATGCAAATCCATCTTTGATTTTTTTTGGTTCCTGTTTTTGGTCCTCTCAAAAAGTTTTCTCCACACTTCCAATGTGGATTCAGGGCTTCTCCGTTTGTCCGGCCACAGCTGTCATCACAGATCCAGTCCAGTATTGAAATTGTCTTATTTCTTGTACTTTTCCCAGAGGCCATCCACTCTCTGAAACCTGTGGTTTTGCCTTGAGCATCATTGTTCAATGAGCCTGTAGCTGGATGCCCAGCACACAGTAGGCTTCTGATGAGTAGTGAACACTGTAGTCTCCCTTTTTTCCAACACCACTTTCTTCATTTTCAATTATCAGAGGTCACCAGATACCCCAAAATACTCAGTTGAAAATCTAGAATTAAACAGATTATAGGTTTACAGTGCACAGTAATCCTAGCTGCATGATGGAGCCTCTTGCCATTTCTCTCATTCTCACTTGGAATGTGACTTGCCTCTCCACCCAGTGAATGTGGTTCCTGCCCATAGCTACCTAGTAACTGTCTTGCTTATGAAGTAAACTGTGTATTATAATGCTTCATGCAAGAAACCAGCTCCCCAGTGCAAGGACAGTGAAGCTAAGTGGGCAAAAGTGCGTATACTACAGAAGGACAAGTTAACTCTGTCACTGTGGATGTTGCAGGGCACATAGGAAAAGTCTTAGTGGATGGTATATAGGCTTCCCTATTACCTTATGTTCCAGGCATCCACTGGGGATCTGGGAACATAGCCCATAGATAAATGAGAACACATACTCGGGCAGCAGGGAGCACCTTGGAAACCTCCCTGGGAAATACTCCTCTCTTTGCATCCTGTTGCAAAGAAGATTCGTAAATGTAGCTAAACTGCCTCTCAGGGGTTCAAAGATTTATCCTCCCAAAAGTCTTATCAGAGAGATGAGATCTGGGGAGCCAAAGGGATAGCTCAGGGGAAAAAGCACTTGCTATTCTTCCTGAGGATTCGAGTCTACTTCCAAGCACCCATGTTGGGCAGCTCACAAATGCCTGTAACTCCAGCTCCGGGAGATCTGATGCCCTCTTGTCCTTCACAGGTATGTATTCGTGTAACATATATTCACACAGACACATATGTATATTCACAAATAAAAACAAATCTTAAAAAGAGAAAGACAAAGATCTCCCAGGTTACTACACTGGTGAGAGTTGCAGCTGCTGCTCCGTTGTAAGGTCATGCATGCCGTGGTGACAAAGGGAGCTAGCTCTCCCAGGCTGCAGAGGATGAGAAAGATGGTGAAAGACAGCCAGAAGGCTGCAAGGCTAGAGATGCAGATCTCAAGAGAGTGGCCATTGCAATTGTAGTGGCTAGTTTTATGTCAACTTGACACAAGCTAGAGTCATTTGAGAGATGGGAACTTCAATTGAGAAAATGCCTCGTAAGACTGGGCTGTAGGCAAGCCTGTAATTAGTGATTGATGAGGGAGGGTTCAGCCCATTGTGGGTGTTTCCATCCCTGGGTGGTGGTCCCGGGTTCTATGAGAAAGCAGGCTGAGCAGCCATGATGAGCAAGCCAGTAAGCAGCACCCTCTATGACCTCTCCATGAGCTCCTGCTTCCAGGGTCCTGCTCTGTTTGAGTTCCTACCCTGACTCTTCAATGGAAGTAAAAGTTAAGTAAATCCTTTTATCCCCAACTTGCTTTTGGTCATGGTGTTTCATCAGCAATAGTAACCCTGACTAGGACAGTATGTACCCACATCTTTTAAACGCTTACACTACAGGCTGGTTGCAGAATGCTTTTTAAGGTTCTAGATTCTGCAATGAAGAAATAAAAGACATTCTAATAAAAATAATGGATTCTGAATCAGCATCGCCTAGTATTGCCTGGTGGTAGTTGTTATTGTTCGTCCTTCTTCTCCCCCCTCTCCTCTCCTTTCTCCTCTTTTCCCCTTCCTTCTGCTCTGCCTCATCCCTGTCTTCCCTTCCTCCTCCCCTCTGAGTGCTCTCCTTCTCTCCGTACCCTCCTCCCCTCTCCCTGTCCTCCTCTTCTTTTCCCTTTCCCCTATTCCCCCTCCTCTTCCTTTCCCCTCCTTCCTTTCCCCCTCCTCCTGTTCTTCCTTTTCTCCTTCCCGTTGTTTCTCCTTCCTCTTCCCAGAGCCTGGAATCTTGAGCAATGTTCTGAGGCTGGCTGGTACTGTGACTACTCAAGAGAGCTGGCGAGACAATGGGTTATCGCTCCCACTAGCTCTCTGTATTCCTCGCCTCACCAGCTTCCTTCTTTTCCTATACTTTACAATTGGGATTTATCCTATTTACCTCTTCCCAGGATCATCAACAGTGTTCATGTTAGTGCTCAGACCAGCAGTCTACCATGTAGCAACCTGGGCAGTTGCTAGGTGCTGAGTGACAGTGAAAGGGATACAGTGGGCAGAGATAGGTTTTGCTCGTAAGGCACCCAGCATCTATGACTGGAGTCACTGAACTCTTTTGGTTGCTTACTTCATCTGTCATAAAAAGTTGTAGCCTGTTCTTTCAGTAAATGGTGGTTTTCTGAAGGGAGATGGAGAACAAAAGCAGCAGTGTCTGCCCAGCCCTTTGCTTGTTGGTAGCAAGTGCAAGTCTGGAGAGGTGTCCCAGAGGAGGCAGGGCTGATGTGAATCTCATGGGAGGTGTCAAAGGTAACTGACTAGAGACTATAGGAGAGGGCTTTCCTGGCCAAGGGACACCTGGAGGACTTTGAGGAGATCCGAAAAATACAGTGGGGTTATGGCATTGAGCTAGTGGGTGGATAACATGGGCTCTGGTGCTTAAAGCCCCACAGCAGTTTCCTCATTGTTCTCGAACCGGAGGAGAATCCCGCACACAGCCCATTGTACCCTGTGCTCTGGCCCTCACCCTCTCATTTCTCCTTCTGGAAGCCTTGCCAGCCCACTTTGCTCTGGCCACAGTGACCATCTCAGGTGGGATTCTCCCAGTCCAGACACCAGGTGGAGCTGGCTTCTTCCCAGCTGACCTTTGGAGAAGGCAGACTCCAGGGAGAGAGGACAGGAGGGGGCGTGTCAAGTGAGCGAGGCTTGATATTTATCCTTTATTATTCCACACTTGTCAGTTACAGGTCCTAAACACCTGAAGAAGATGCTAACCTCCCCCCCCCCCCAGGTTCTGCAGCTGTCCCTGCAGGTGAGGGGTTTCCTAGTCTCAGGGCAAGCCACTGGGGCCACAGGTATAAGACAAGCAGTGACTGACACGGGGTGGGGGGCAGTGTGTGCGTGCGTGCATGCGTGCATGCGTGCGTGCGTGCGTGCGTGCGTGCGTGTGTGTGTGTGTGTGTGTGTGTGTGTGTGTGTCCTATAGTAGTTTGCTTAGATCACTCTGTCTCTACCTGAGAGCCTTCACACCCACTAATGGACTCCTATTACCTTGTTCCCTTCTTCATATGACAAACTCTCCTCATCGCATAGATCACCACCCCATGCCATTTCCTCAGAGAAGCAGCCTGCTCCTCAAGCCTGGCCCAGGCCTGCCTACTGTGTCCTCAGTTTGTCCCTTGACTTGTCCCTTCCTGGTAAACTGATACTTGTAGATAATGTCCCATGGGTCTAGGCAACAACAAATGCCGTGTGAACACCATTTGGTCTTTGCTTAGTTGGGAGCTCTGCTGTAAAGTGGAAAGATGAAGCGAGGCAATTGTATCGGGGTGATGTGTGCTCTGGAGAAAAACTAAGCAGGACACAATGCATAGGGAACACTGGGTCACTATTGTTAAGGGGTGAGAGTCAGCATTTTGTGGGGTAGTGAGTCCGTGTCAAGGGGTGAGGGATCTCATGTTACTCTGAGGAACCTTAACTCCTCCTTCCCTCCTTCCTTGGTTCATGGTTGAGTATAAGCTTCAGTCTGTAGGAGAATGCCTAGTGTGGGCCTGCTGATATTTGTTAAAAATGCAGGCATCTAGACCTCTTCCAAGTCTCGCAGCTTATAGGCTAAGAGGAAAGCAGATGAGGAGGGACTAGGCAGGAGGCAGTCACCTCCTGTTTCTCAGTCAATACCACATCCAGGGCCTGGGGAAGTCCTGCTGGCCCACCCTCCCCTCCAATGCTTCTGCTTCTTACCTTGACAGTTTCTGTTGCCCCCAACGGCAACAACATCCTTTCTCTGGTGCATCCAGCAACCTGATTCCTGCTTTTCCTCATTTGTCCTCATGTTTTATTTGTACAATATTGAGAACACACCTTCAGAAACTTGAGTCAGAAATCCAAGTTGGATTATATCACTTCTGGGCTCCACACCCACTGCTCATTTCACTAAGTCACAGTCAGGGTTCTTGGTGCCTATGTGACCTGTGTTTACCTTCTCCTTGCTGATGTCATGGACTGTTATCACTGCTCGGCTCCACTTGACTTCACTGGCCCACTCCCTGATATTAAAACACTAACATCTCCATCTGGCACTCCTACATCTACTCTCCCTTCTGCCTGGGATGTTCTCCCAGCAGCTACTGAAGCTCCTGGAATCTTTCCAATGTCACTTCTTAGCCAAGCTTGCCCTGACCACCCTAATTAGAATTACACCTACATTTTCTCGTCTGCACACTTCTGACTTACCCACCTCCCACTCCTGTCTGCCCGCAGGCCATGAGACCACCTGTATGTACAGTACCTATCAAATTCACAATCCTATGTTGTGGGATGTTTGTACACTGTATGAAGATGAATTAGCTGTGATTGAGGTAATAAAAAACTGAGGCACCAATAGCTAGGCAGGAGGTATAGGCGGGATTTCTAGAGAAAGAAAGGAAGAGGAGGAGAGTTTAGGCACACGGAAGATGTCAGGAGACATGGAGGGGAAACAGGAGGTGCAAGATGGAAGAGAGGTAATGCCATGTGATAGGACATAGATTAATATAACAGGCTAATTTAAGTTATAAGAGCTAGTTAGGACCAAGCCTAAGCTATAGGCCAAACTTTCATAATTAATAAGAAGTCTCTGTGTCATTATTTGGGAGCTGGCTGGCAGGACACAGAAAGACTCATTACAGTCCTTCTGCCTTCCAGAGAATGGCCCCAGGTCTGCCTGGTGTGTGGATTACGAGGGGCCTGTGGGAGATTTATGTCCAGGCTCTGCTGTTTGCACAGCCTGCCACTTCATTCCCCACACAGAAGCACAGGTGTTCACCTTGGGCTAGTCAGCTTGTGAAAAAGAGCCCTGAAAGGCAGACAGGAAGATACCTTGTCTCCAGTGTGCTAGCAACAGGACTGAGCTGTGAAAGGGGCCCCCAGGGAAGTCCTGTTTACCCAGGCTCTCCTGCTATTGGGAAGGACAGAAATGCTCAGTCTGCTCCTCCCCAACAGAGCACTCCTGATCTATTCAACAAACGACCCTGGGAGTTGTGATGGACTGAGGTCATCCCAACATCCTCGAAATTCTTAGTTGGGGAATATAACGGGTCTTTCCTTAGAATGCCAGCTCCCAAGAAATTTCTTATTAATTGTGAAAGCTTGGCCTTAGCTTAGACTTGTTCCCAACTAGCTCTTAAAACTTAAATTAACCTGTTTATTCTGTATTCTGCCACATGGCTCATTACTGGCAAATCCCCACCTCTTAGATTATTCTCTCAGGTCCTCTCTCTCCCCAGAAGTCCCTCCTATCCTCTCCTGTCTAGGTATTGGCCAATTAGCTCTTTATTAAGCCAATCAGAAGGTGCCTTAGGCAGGCGAGGAAGGAAAGAGACATCTTCACAGTGTGATCAAATATCGCACACAGGGGAGAAAGAGGAGTGAGGGTGGGTAAATAAAGGGTTTCCATAGCGTTCTATCAAGAGCTGTGAGCAGGTGTGCAGGGACCCTATGGAAACAGCAAGGTATGCTCCAGCCTGGCTTGGAGGGAAGACAAAGTGGGAAGAACTTAGCACACGCCTGCCCTTTCCTTCTTGTGTTCATGCTTTCATTCAGTCAGTGGATATTTCTGGAAGACCAGGCATGCAGGAAGGTTCTAGGAGGGGAAAAATGTTTTCTTAGATTTGAAAGAATCTAGAAGTCAAGAGAGTTATAACAAGGAAACAAGAACAAACAAGCAAATATAAAACTAATTAATTTGTGTTATTGTTTGAGGCTATGAAGAAAAACAGCAGAATCTTTAGTTGGATTTTGGGGGAGGCTTACTTGAGTCCCCAAGGGATGGAGCAGCAGGAAGCAAGAGTGAAGGGAGGCAGTGAAGCAGGCATGTGTCCTGGGCAGAGACCCTGAGGTCAGAGGATGGTGGGGAGAGCCGCTGGGGCTGCTTGGCACAGTGTGGCCCGGGGGCTTTCATGTGCCCTTCACACTGTAGCCCGTCTGAGAAACCTGGACATGAGTCCTGCCTGAGCTCACACCTCTCCTCAGGCCCTTGGCTGATGGTTCTGCTTGTTAACCCCTGCTTCCTGAAGATGTCCTCCTCAATCAGCCTTGCCTCAGAACCGGTCCCTCTCCGTGAACCTTCCCCAGACTCCATTCCCTCCTGAGCCTTCCCTGAAGCTGCACAACTGGCAGCTACACTGTCCTCTGAGTTCCCCGCCTGGATTGTCACTTGGCCAGGCTGTGAGGTCTTTATGTTGATTGAGCTGTGCCTTCAACCATGTAGGCGCATCATGAATGTGTCCAAAGGAGGGAGGGAGCAAGGAAGAGGGGAATGCGGAGGGGAGTAGTTAATTTCTTAAGAAACAGAGTATCTAACACTAGATTTAGCACTTGTAAGGTATGTATTCAGAACCCTTGAAGACCCAAGTCCTTGTAAGCTTGTGTCTCTGTAGAATCTGTAATTTTTGTCCTAAAAATTTTCTCTTTTTTTCCTTCCTTTCTTCCTCCCTCCCTTCCTTTCTTCCTTCCTTCTTTCCTTAATTTTTCCTTCCTTCCCTTCCCCCTCCTCCCTCCCTTCCTCCCTTCCTTTCTCCTTTCCTTCATTTTTCTTTCTTTCTTTCCCTCCCTCCCTCCCTCCCTTCCTCCCTCCCTCCCTCCCTCCCTCCCTTCCTTTGTTCTGTGTCAGGGTGATTGACACAAATATGGAAGTCAGAGGACAACTTCTGGGCGTCAGTTCTCTCCTACCATATTGGTTCTGGGGGTTGAACTCAGGTCACCAGGCTTGGCAGCAAGCACCCTCACTTGCTGGGCCATCTTGCTAACCTGTCGTAGAACTTTTCTCACATCACTGCCTCCTGGTCTCTGTCCCCCTTCCTCCATGTGGTCACGAGCATCAGTTCTTGTCTTCCTTTGTTCACGGAGAGCCCATTTTTGGTATATTTCCATTCGTCACTTTTTGAGAGTTACCTTGCAAACGTCAAAGGCCACGCTGAGAAGTGAATGCTGGAGTTCTCAAATACACTCACCAGCAAAGCAAATGGCTCTTCAAAACCAAATTAAAGATGCTGCAAAATGACAAATTACTATGTGTCACAGACCTCAGGGGTCCCTGGGGAGTCCTGTGAATGCAGAGTGGTCCAGCAAGGAATGCTAATGGCGCCTACCCTCACCTGTGAGGTGTGCAGACCTCTGGGAAGGACTTGGAGATGAGATTCTCATCCTCATTCCAGATGCCACTCAGTCTCATTCACACTGGGCTACAGGTTTAGCTAAGTACTCCGTTTCTAAGGAAACCCAAGTTGTCAGTCCTGAGCCATATGGGAATAATGGTGATTTATTTAGGAAAAGCAAGGTCTGTCACTTTAAGCTTACTGCTACAAAATTGCTTTTTGATTACCTCCCGCCTTATTGCATTGTCTTGTCACAATAAACTACAGAAACAAGTGGCAAGGTTAATAATTATGGGCTCCATTCTTGTCACTCTCAGGGCCCAGCAAGGTCACAGTTGCAGGCCCAGTGTCATAAGGCAGGCTCTTCCAAGCTCCTGCCCTGCAGAAAAGAGCTTCATGGAAAGCATAAGTGACTGACTGTCCTTGGTAGCTCTGGACTCCGGACTGCCTCTGGGCTCTTCTGGGGCCAGAGTTCCTGCAAACCAGCCTTCCTACTCTTCATTACTGACTTTACCCCAAGATACTCTCCTGTCTTTAAAATCCCCCCTTTAGGCTTCCCAGGCCAGAATGCAGCACACCTGAAGCCTACCACACATCTCTCTTCTCTTGAGAGCGTCCACTCCTTCCTTTCTTGTCTTTCAAGTTCATGGTTCGATGCCCACACCATACCTTTAGGCAAGGTAGCTATGGAGCCACTATTAGGTGCCGCAGACTTCATTAGACTGTTGATGTGTGTCACCTAAGTTTAATCTCATAATCACAAGGTGGTTTGAAAATGAGTGCACACCAGCTTTGTGTCTTCTATCCACCAGAGTCCCATGCTGAATTCTAACCTTGAGGTAGGTCATACTAAGGAGTGGGACCTTTGGAGTTGATTAAGGAATGAGGACAGAGCCCCTAGGAATGGGATTAGTACCCTCATATGAGGTCCCTGAAGGACCCTCATTCCTCTGCCCTGTGAAACAATATGGAAAAGACCTAGGTGTCCTTTATGCTATCTACTAAAGGAAAACTGGCCATCAGTAGATACCAATCTGCTTGAACCTTCATCTCAGACTTCCAAGCCTCTGTACTATATGGAATGAATTTCCACGGATTACACACTGTCTAGCCTATACAATTATAGTAACCCAAACAAACTGTCTTAGTTAGGTTTCTATTGCTGTGATAAAACATGACCAAAAGCATCGTGGGACAGATTTATTTCAGCTTATAGCTTTCAGCTCACACTCCTTCACTGAGGGAAGTCAGGGCAGAAACTCATGGCAGGAAGTGAAGTAGAGACCATGGAGAAATGCTGCTTATTGGCTTGATCCTCTTGATTTGTTCAGTATGTTTTCTTATACAACTCAGGACCACCTGGCAAGGGGAGGCACCACCCACAGTGACCTGGGTCTTCCCACATCAATCATTAACCAAGGAATTGCCACACAGGCTTGCCCACAGGCCAGTCTGGTGGGAGCGCTTTCTCAAGTGAGATTCTTTCTTCCCAAATGGCTCTAGCTTGTGTCAAGTTGACAAAAATTAACCAAGACACAAAGACAAAAGTTTCTATGATATATACTTTACAACAAGGAACCAGTGTTTAAGAAGTAGGGTCATTTGGTTGGAAGTTTTCCTGTTTTCTTGTGTCCCACCCAGTCCTGCAGCTGCTCAGACCCAAATAAGCACACAGAGGCTTATATTAATTACGAACTGTTTGGCCATGGCCTGTGGCTCAAGCTTCTTGCTAGCTAGCTGTCATAACTAAACTCAGCCCATTTCTGTTAATCTATATGTCGCCATGTGTTCTGTGGCTTTACCTGTGTGCCATTACATGCTGCTCCCTGGATGGTGGGGATAGCTTCTCCCTTGCCTTTCCTTTCTGTCTCTCTCTTCAATTTCCCACCTAGTTATAACCTGACTTGCCATAGGCCAAACTGCTTTATTTATCAACCCATCAGAGCAACATACATTCATAGCATATAGAAAGATAACCCGCAGCACTTCCCCTTTTCTGTCTAATCAAAAAGGAACACAGTAGAATTACATATAATAGAACAGTTAGCAAGCAAGAATTACAGTTACAATATCTAGTCTATTTGTATTTGGCAACATTAAAGGAAATATTCTATCCTATGTTTGTGAGTCTAAGGTTTCATATCTAATTTATCTTTTATCATAACCAAAGGAAATTATAACTATCTAGTATTCAACTACATTAAAGACCCCAGAAGGATATAATATTACCTTAGTAAACAGGAAGAGTATTGTAAGCAACTTCCAAATTCTGGGAATGACAGAGACAGCTGCCTACCTAGACAGTCATCCAAAGTTTCTCTGTAATGTTGGTGTATCCATCTTCAGCCAATAGGACTAGAGTTTTTTAGTTGCTTCTCCCCATGTCCTATAGAATGTCTGGCAGTCTCCTCTGTGAAGCAGGAACCTAAAGAACCATTTCACCTTGCAAAGTTCAGTGGTCACCTTCCTATAGGTCCTGCATGCTCAGTTTATATAACATATTATCAACACTCCAGGCAAGAGCAGTTTCTTGCCGAAATGGCTATTTTTATTTTTTTATTTTTTTTGCCAAGAAGAAGATAAACTCGGTATAGCGTGTCTTCAATGCCCATCTTTCTCTTTGAAATAAATTGGTGCTGCCAGGAGCAGATGTGTCTCACTGTCCATAAAGCGTAAGTTTTTAAAACATTTTAAATGTCATATTCTGTAGGTCTTTGAAATGTTTGAAGATTACCTACATAATTGAAATATATCTATGTTTACCTAGAAAACTAACATGACTATAAGTTTGATTATCATGGATGACTAATTATTAATCTATATTTCTTAGTTATACATTACAATTTCAAATGAGTTCCACAAACATAATATCTTAAACAAGAGTAGAAATATACATACAGTATAACAAATTTAACTTTAAATTTGTATCAATAAACTAAAATTCATAGCAATGTAAAACATTTCAAACAAGTTATTCAATAATCTACCCTTTCATCCTATCATATCTATAATATCCACTTTTCTTCTCTAGAAAGAGATTTCACTTATAATCAACCCCTTTTAAAATAAACTTAAACAATATTTTGTGAATTTGGTGTAGCTTCTCATACTACTTCCTGCTGGTTGGGGGAACTGCAATCTTATGGGGATCCTGGGAAAATTAAGAATTATGGTCAAGTCTTGACTGGAGTAGTCTGTGATGCTGTATTCTCTGAGCCAGTTGCTTTGAAGCTGTTCTGGATGTTGGATCATCTGAAGACCTCTCAGGGGGTCTTGACTGATCAAACCATATTAGCCTAGAAGCAATCCATAGGTTCTTATCTTCTGTAGAAACAAGAGCAGAACCTCTTTTCCAAAGCAATGTATCCTTATACACAAATTTTGAAGTTAAGATTATATATATATATCTCTCATCAACCTTTACAATCAAATGTCTTTCTGCAGTTAACAATTCCAAAGACAATATAATCCAGACTCTGTGTGATTTCCATCTTTACATGGCTTATTTTTTTATATTACTTTTACTGTCTCTTTAAAAAACTTTTAAGAACTATTTCTTTATATAATTGTCTATTCTCCTTTTCTTCTCTCTTCCAAGCCTATGTTCATTTTTACACACACTGTAAACCATTTAGAGGTTTATTCCATCTGAATCTGCCTTACTGTGAATCTATAATCCTTCCCTGACCAGGAGAGATTTTAAACTCCTAAACTGCATGTTTAGGACTGAAGTGGCAGCCTTGGCTGCTGACTCCACTCATTTCAGCTTTTCAACATGGCAGAAGTGAGTCACTTCCAGCTTTTGGAGACATGTTCTCTGCTGACTCTGGGAGGCAGTGAGTCCATGCCTCCATCCAGCAGTGTGTAGCCCAGAAACCTCTTTTTTTTTTTTGTCTGTACTAGAAAAAGCTAAATCTGTCATGTAGCATGCTATGTGGCTTGGAGACATGTCTGCGTATCACAGTGGTAATCTGCCATGCTGAGCTCAAGCCCACAGGCTAGGGCTGGCTTGACAGACACAGCAGGGAGCTGTTTTTAGCTCTGTTTTAGAATATTTTTTAAAGTTCTCTCACATTTTAGGTGGAAAGTTGAGCCAACACATTGGGCAGCCAAATGCAGTCAGAAGTTTTCCTGTGTCCTGCCTGGTCCCTCAGCTGCTCAGACCCAAATAAGCACACAGAGGCTTATATTAATTACAGGCTGTATGGCCATGGCCTATGGATCAAGTTTCTTCCTAGCTAGCTCTTATAACTAAACTCAGCCCATTTCTATTAATCTATATGTCACCACATGTTTTGTGGCTTTACCTTTGTGCCATTACATGCTGTTCCCTGGATGGTGGGGATGGCATCTCCCTTGCCTCTCCTTTCTGTCTCTCTCTTCAATTTCCCACCTAGTTATAACCTGACTTGCCATAGGCCAAACTGCTTTATTTAACAACCCATCAGAGCAACACATATTCACAACATACAGAAAGATATACTACGGCACTTTCTGTACACTGTGAATATGTGTTTCTCTGATTGGTTGATAAATGAAGCTGTATGATCTATGGCAAGGCAGCTTAGAGGCAGGCAGGAAGTTCAAGCAGATAGATAGGAAGAAGAAAGGAGGAGAGAAGAGATACCAGCTGTAGTCAGGAGAAGCAAGATGTGAAAGTACTGGTAAGCCACAGCCACATGGCAACTTATAGATAAATAGAAATGGGTTAAGTTATAGGAGCTAGCTGGTAAGAAGCCTGAGCCATTAGGCCCTACAGTTTGTAAGTAATATAAGCCTCTGTGTGTTTATTTGTCTGAGTAGCTGAGGGAAGGGCAGGATATAGGACAACTTTTGGTCACTTGCCCCTGGACACAGGTTTGCAAGTGAGAGGTCCAGATTGAAGCATGCAACACAGCCAGGCCCTATCTGCTTTTCTCTGTAGTCTTAGCATCCTTGAATAGTGTCCACACCAAGCCCTTTCTATGGCTATCTCCCTCTCTGCACCAGGGGCTCCTCAAGGGGTATGCCCAAAATCATGGCCTCTGACCCAGGGGAAGTATTGATTTAGTGGGCTTCTCTGCTCACCTTCTCTTCCCACCTACTGCTTTCCATCACCTTTGCCTGCTTCTTTGCATCTTCTGTGCTCCATGAGGTTAAAGGACACCACAACACAGCCCCTGGTCCTCTTTCTGGTCCCCACCTACTCTTTGGCCATCTCATTTTTACACATTTGAAGGACATTTATATGCCAGAAGCTCTCCCACACCTTTTTTTTAAAAAAAAATATGAGGCATACTTTTTATATGCTTTTATATATAGTAGAATGTGTCAATCATGTAGCTTTATAACTGTTTAGATGATTACAAATGTGTGTGGAAGTATCAGATTGAGATTCAGAAGGCTCCTATCACTCCAGAATGTTCCCCTGTGCTTCTTCATTGTCAACAGCACCTCTCCTCAGGGAGTCCCTTTCAGCAGATTTTGCTAGTCTTTGAATTTCTTACACGTCTCATTTGGGTCTGGTTTATCATATGACTTTCCAAGAATATCATTTATTATGCTGATAACTGTTTTATTAAAACTTTAGAAAAACTTAAATTTCCAACTGATGCAAATGCATTGAGAAAAGTACAATCAGTAGTCATGTTCCATCATTCAATCCCACCTGCAAAGCGAATCTCAGAAAAATAACAGTTTGAAATGTAAATATTTTGACATATATTTGTAAAGATTAAGATCTTTTTTCTTTAATGTGATTATACCACAGTATTATTACACCTAAAATATGGCAATAGCTTGTAAATATTCTAAAATACTCATTCCATTGTTCATTTGGCTCTGGCTGTAAGCCATCTTCAGATGGAACACTAGGTTGGCAGACAGTTCTTTGGTCTCTTAGTTTATGAGTACTTCTATCTTCTTTCTCTGTCTCTCTCTCAGTGTTGAGGAAACTGGTTGTTTTTTTCTACGAAGTTTTTACATTCTTGTCTGATCAAATCCATCTTGTATCTTTGAACATGTCCTCCTGTCCTTGGCATGTCCTGGAAAGTGGTAAGTAGATGCAGAGGCTCAATCACAATCATACCTAGTCTCTTTCTGTCATTGTTGGACAAGGATGCTTCATAGATGCTGTCAGAAGTCACATCATGCCCATGCTGGCTTTGTGATGCTGCTGGTGGTCACCCTTTGGGACCAATGGCTCTTTAGATATGGTTGTGTATTACTATTAAGCCTTCACAACTCCTCAGAGTGGTTCTATAAGAGAGACTTTCTGTAATCAACCATTGATTACCTAGAAGTGTAATTCATAAGGGAAAAGTAGTTTAAATACTTAATGATTTTTCTTTTATTTACCAGTGGTTTTTTTTTAAGTTTGCTAGTTTTGAATAATGAATTTGTTCTTTAGTGCCCTCAAAGGGGCCAGCACTATTCTTTTCAGAATCATTATGAATGCATAGGTTTAAAGCATTCTACGCATGCCAATCCCCTGCAGTTGATCTCATTGGGTGAATTGTCCCTTATTTGCTGGCAGGGACCTCTTCATTTGCCTGAACCAATGGCCCTTACATTTTTATCTTCATTTCGGCCTCTATCCTGAACTCTAAACTCACATAACCAACTACCTATCAAGAACTTTGGGATATGACATCTCAAATATTAATAACATTCTCAAGTCAGATAGCAGGTTCCACATTCCCGGTCTTGTAGATCTCACAGTCATATTCAGTGATAGCTGTTTCATTTTATTTGTTCAGGCAAAAATCTTGGGGGTGTCCCTTACTCTCCTCTAACTTCCATAACCAAGGTCAAAACACCCACCATTGTATTACTTTTTACTACAGTGGTTGAGGCCCCTCATGTCTTTCACACGAGTCTAGTCCATAAACTCCCAATTGTTCTATCCCGTTCCTCTTTTTCTCCCTGTGGTTTGTTCTTAGCATGGCAGCCACAGTGGTGTTGTGAAAAACCCAAGTCAGATCATAACCATACATAGTTCTGGGATTCCAATGTTACTGGGAAGGTGCTGGTGTCTAGAGATCTTTAATGTTCTTTCTACCTCTACCCTTACTACCTGCATCTACAGCACCCAACCCTCCTAAGCCAACCGATATTCTCTGCTCTCCCCATCTCATCTCACTTGACCAACCAATCCAGCACGCCACCCGACACACCTCTTTTCCTTGCACTACACTCCATGTAACACGTCATTGAAGCCGTTTCATTGCACTGATTCCCCTCCCCTCCCCTTCCCAATCTCATTGCCTTAGGCCAGCCACTTCCAACATCCCACTTCATTCCACTCTAGTCCAATTTCCTTTTCTCACTCTATATCACCCTACTCTGCTACCCATGCTACTGTATCCCTGTCCACTGTACCCACCTTCATTCTGTCTTTGTTCAGTCAGCCCCATTACACACCATGCACATTGGGCTCTATTCCTTCCATTCAGCCTCATTACCCACCACATAACCACTGTACCACTCCTCATTCTATCCCTGCCCACTCAGCCTCATTACATGCCATGTATGTTTAGTTTGTTGACATTCCTGGAACACTTCTTGAATGTGGTCACCCCATGGCTTTTCTTCATGCCATCCCTTCTTCTTACAGATTGTCCCAAGGTCCATTTCCTCAGTCTTGCTTAGCTTTTTTGTCTCAATAACTTTCTCTTTCTTAAAAAATGTTTTCCTTATTTATTTGCATGTGTATGCTTGCATGAGTTTATGTGCACCATATACATGCAGGAGGTCACAGAGGCTGGAAGAGGGCATTGGATTCCTTGGAACTGGAATTACAGGTGGTTGTGAGTTGCCCCATGGGTGTATCTGGAGTCACAGGTGTGCATAGGACACATGATTTGTTATGCGGATGCTGGGGTCTGAATTCTGGTCCTCCTAATTGCATAGCAAGCGTTCTCAACCACTGAGCCATCTCTCAAGTCACCTTGAAAATGTACAGTCCTCCCATTCCAGCAGTCCTGATTCTTTCCTTAATTTTCTCTGTAGCGTATGCTATCATGTATAAATGTGTTTGTTTCAAATTTTACATTTATTCTGAAGCATGTCCATTGCTATCTATATCTTCAGGTTCTGAGGAGAATCTGGCACAACTTTGATGGATATAGGAACACAAGGTATCTTGACTCTCTCTATTCCCTTGTAGTGTGCAATGCCCACAAAGACAGAGTTTCATCTGTTTCCTGCTTCTTCCCAGGTATTCTGCCTGGCATATAGTAAGAACTTAAAAAATATTCACTGAATGACCTTTAGTGCTTGGCATGGTGTGTGGTACATAACTGGTGTCCTAAGAATGGCTTAATTATCTTTCCTCCTGCTTACTAAAACTCTTTGGTAAATGCAGGGCTATGATTTGCCTCATTCTGAACAGTAAGAAAAAAGTGGTGTATAAGAAAAAGCACCAGTTGTGAAGCCAAAGACCACTTCGTCTGAAGTATACCATTGATCATGGGACCCTGAGTCAATCACTGAACTCCACTAACTTCAAGTTTATTGATATCAAGTGGGTTAATAACCATATTCCCAAGAACCATATCAGAAGTATATTGAAGGAAAGAGAAGAGATATGTGGAAGGGCTTTGCGGGCTTTAATTTACACCCCTGTGGCTTACATGCTCTCCTTCCCTGGAGGATCCATTTCTTGCTGTCTACCCACATGCAGACGAGCATCAGGCCTAAGCTCTCCTAACTCCTCATACAAGCACCCCAATATTATCTCCTGTATCTTCCTGTCTCTTCTTCCTCACTTCTAATTCATCTTCAGGAGTGGGACTGGAGGCTTCTGTCCCCATCACTCAGTCTGATGAACTAGACAGGCTGTTCTTCACCATCTCGCCATGCTTGACTGTTGGCTAATCTTTTGAATGTCTTTACAGTTTTTTAAACTCCCTACTTTCCTTCCTAGATGTTTTTCTACTTTTGAAAAATTTAATTTTTTTTTCTGAGAAGAATTCTTTCCATATATACCGGCTTGTGTGAAATATCCACACCCAGATGCTGGGATGGCAGACACCATTATGCAACACAAAGCTGTTTATGTTTCTTCTTAATATCCTAGAATCCCCTAGATTCTGTCATGGCTCTTTTATTTTTCATCCTATACAGTTTTTCTCCATAGTATCTATGTCCTAAAGACTTCAGATTGTTGTGGGATATTTGTACACTGTGTGAAGGTGTATTGCTGTGATTAGTGCAATAAAAAGCTGAACAGCCAATAGCTATAAAGATGTTAGGTAGGAATTCCAAGGACAGAGAAGACTCTGGGAAGAAGGCTAGAGTCGTCAGCCACATGAAGAGGAAACAGGAGGTGCAAGATGGAAGAGAAGTAATGGCATGTGATAGAATGTAGGTTAATATAAACAGGTTAATTTAAGTTATAAGAGATAGTTATAGCCATAGACAGAAAAAGTCTCATTATACCAGACACTATTTGTTTCTCTGCTAGATCTTAGATCTTCACCTGGTATTGCTTTTCTTCTAAGAGTCAGGTCCCACAAAGCCCAGTGGCAAATTTCCAACACACATTAAGTTTCAAATGTGCATCCTACAGGTCCCCTGAAGATGCTGTGTTAAAGTCTTGGTTCCCAGGGTGTTGCTATTGGAAAGTAGAAGAAGTGTTCAGAGGTAGAGCCTTGTGAGAGGGCATCTGTTCATTGTGACCATGCCCTTCCTTCATCTATTTCTTTTTTGCCTTTCATATGGAGTGAGAAGCCTTGCTTCATTAGGCATACTATGCAGCCTCACCACAGGCCCTAATGCAGTAAAGGCCAGATGGTCATGGACCAGAGCCTCAAACTGTGAGCCAAAAGGAACTTCCTTCTTAATAAGTTTATTTATTTCAGGTATTTATTACAGCAGTGGAACAGTATCTCTGGTGTTTTGACAGTGACTACATTTGAACTGGGGCATTGGCTTTTTCCTGCAATGGAATTAAAAACAACAACTTGATCTGAAACATTAACTTCCTGGATGGAAAGCCTACTTGCCTTGAGACTGTAATTATCCTTTTGTCTCTCCTGGTCCCCAGGACCTATTCATATTGAGGATCTTGGGAGTTGTCAACCTCCATAATCATGCAAGCCAATTCTCTATATTATACCCCCACTCACATATATACACCTGTTCTGGTTGTCTGAAGTTTGACTGACAGGGCGATGCTAAGGCTCCTTTCTATGTCTGAAGTAGCTATGCACATTGACATCTCTAGGAGCCTGTTTAGTAACACTGTATAAGGAATTACTTTGGATTTCTGGACACAGATCTGATCCTGCACAACGTCAATTCTCTCCCTCTTGAAAGTGATCTTTAAGAGTCAGTTCCATTGGAATGGACAGCATCTAGGACAGGAGGGAAATACAGTTTAATGAAGGAACAAAGACCCAGGACCTGGACTTACAGAGACAAAGGACAGCCGGTTGGCAGCAGCCAAGGCTCCGAGACCTTGGACTAATATCTCAGGATTCCATTAGCAAGGTCTTGGCCAAGACAGGTCGGGGAAGGAAGTGAGCTGGGCAGCTCTTGTGTGTATTTAGATGGTTCTCTTGCTATGTCTACCTCAGTTATTGCATATGGGGTTTATAACTCACTTTTTCCTTTTAAAGGTGAGAACAACTGAGGTTCTAGGGAGTGAGTTGTATAGGATATCTAAGGTTAGGGGCTACCAGCTGGCAGAAGTTTAAGCCAGGTCACTCTTGGCCATTTCTTTATAAAGGATGCTGTGTAGACTTGTGTTGGTGCCCACAGCAACAGGTTATGACTTTCACTTTAGGGTGCTTTTCTATCCTCAGGTTACTCTTTTGTTAACCTTTGAAGGTCTGGATTGAATGACCCATAACTGGGTGCTGGACAGAATGGACACTGTAGAAACTGTGCTAGGGTAGAGGTGGGTATGGAACATCCTGTCCAGTTTCATCATGTAAGGTGTTCAAGTTAAAACAGTTGGGACTCTCTAAGTACTTCCGCTGTCCCAGGCATGCCTAGAAACACTTAGAAACACATTTACTTATGTAATCCTCAGAGACTATCTCAGGAGGTTGACATTACCAGTTATCACTATTGTTTTTCAGAGGGGAAACAGAAGTACAGAATGCTTGACTTACTTGCCTAACATTCCAGACTAGACCTCAGATTTGAACACAGCTCAAGCACTGGGCCATTCTGCCTCTCATTGTTCAATTCCCGAGTTTGGAATGAGAGAGGAGCAAGGGGTAGGAAAGGAGAGTGTACCAGGCACTTCCTGTATGCAAGCACTCTGCAAGGATGATGTCGGTCCTTCTTCTGTATCCTCCTAATAGTCTTCTAATCACTGTTGCCACACACCCTAACTTCCCAGGCAAGCTGAGGCACCCCTCCTCTGCACCTCAGCTCTGCTGTGAGGTGACTTTGATGTGCCCCAGGAGCATGGCAATGTTCTAGAGCAATGGAGAGCTCAGTGAGATGAACAAAAGAAATAAGCCTGGAGTAAATCTTGAGAAAGGGGGACTGTTGTGTTAAGTAAGACCTCTTTTCTTGGAGGTTGGTATCAGGCAGGGGCTCTTCAAGAAACAGTGGTTAACTGAAGAGAATCATTTAATATTGGAGCTGAATAGAGCTGTGGGTAAAGTTAATGAGCCAGCAAGTGGTGGTGATGCCATCAGGAGCAGCAACAGAGAAGAGCCATTGCTTTCCTAGACCTTAAACAAAATGAGATGACCAATGTTTCTGGAAGTTCAGGAAAAAGAGGAGCCACGTAGCAGGGGTGATGACACAGGCGTGCAGATACACCAGCACTTCAGTGGTGAGATCTGGAGAAAACAAGAAGGAACATGCTCCCCTCTCACCCCCTTTTGCCCTTGGATCTTCTGCTGGTGACATCAACTGACCCCGGTGGAAAACTGAAGAGTAGGAAGCCTGGTGCTGCTCTACTTAGGAGTCAATCTAAGTGGAGAATGGTAGGGAGTGGGTACGAGTAGCCAACTGGCAAACACAGACTACTCTATACAGAGGTGAGGCTGTGTGCCTGCTGGAGTTATCCTCCAGGTGCAGATCCTTTGCAGATCCTTCATTGTATCAGGAGCAGAGTCATGGAGTGAGGAACAACTACACTCCAGGGAGAGGCACTCTCTCTTCGGGGACTGAATTTTATGAGGTTCTTCTGGGGGCGGGCTTGAGATTTAGAGCTCTAGGGTTGGAACACAGTCAAGAGAACAGTCTATTCCTCCTCCTTAAGCTGAAGGAGCAAGAGTTTTCCAGCCTTTGATGGAGACTGGGCGGGGGGTAGGGAGAGAGGGATAGAGGTAAAGAAGGAGAGAGAGGAAAAGAGAGGGAGGAAGAGAGGAAGAGGGGGAGAGGAATACACAGACAGAGGCAGAGAGGGGGAGGGAAAGAGAGAGATATCTGGGGGCTGAAGTCCCAGCTGGTATGTGACACTATCTGCTCAAGAGGCTGTCTGGTCCCTTTGGAACGGGGCACAGGCAGCGTGATAGAAGAAGGGGACTTGGGGGCTGGAGAGGTGGCTCAGTGGTTAAGAGCACTGACTGCTCTTCTGGAGGACCTGGGTTCAATTCCCAGCACCCACCTAGCAGCTCACAACTAGCTGTAACTCCAAGATCTGACATCCTCACACAGACGTACATGCAGGCAAAATGCCAATGCACATCTCTGTGAGTTCGAGGCCAGCCTGGACTACCAAGAGAGTTCCAGGAAAAGGCACAAAGCTACACAGAGAAACCCTGTCTCGAAAAACCAAAAAAAAAAAAAAAAAAAAAAGTAAGTAAATAAAAAAAAAATTATAAAAAAGAAGAAGGGAACTGGAACTCGGCATCTGTCTGTCCCATGTTCCTTCTTAGGTGTTCCTAACAGCAGCATCTTTTAGGAGATAGAACCACCTTTCCCAGAAACTTGCTCCTGTGATAGGCGACTTTAACAGGCCACACACAGCTGGGCAGCGGACAATGGTACAAGCAGCCGAGAGAGAGAGAGAGAGAGAGAGAGAGAGAGAGAGAGAGAGAGAGCGAGCAGTTGCTGGATTGCAGCTGCTCCCCGACTCTGGCTGCGAGGAGCATCAGTTACTTTTTCGTTGCTGTAATAAAACACCATGGCCAAAAGCAAATTATGGAGGAAAGGGTTGATTTTGGGCGGAGGATTCAGAGGATTCAGAGGGAGAGTCCATAATGGTGGGGGAGGCTTGAAACAGGCAGTAGGAAGGAGGGACATCACATCTTCAAACACAAACATGAAGCAGAGTAGGGGAGGGATGGAAGGGGTGTGCTTGAATTCTTGACTATCCAAACTTGACCTTGTCCTTAGCAATTGATAGCCCTCTTGTCCATTTGAGCAGCGTGCTGAATTCTGTTGCTGCTCCAACTACCTAGAGTTGGCACCTTGCACAAAAGGGATGGTCATAGTAGTCATAGTGCTAGCTGACATTCGACATTTCCTACATGCCCCACAAAATTTCCATGGATTATTTGTTCACTTAATTCTTATGACAACACTGTGTCAGGCATATTAATTCTCATTTTCTGAGTGAGGAACCTGAGATCCACTAACTTGCCTGATGTTACTGGGACTAAATGGTAGGGAGAGCTTTGGAATGCAGTCTACATTTAACTGTTTATCCACTGGACTGGAATCCAGAATTCCAGATACTAATTTACTGTTGTTATTATTGGGAACCCAGTAAATATAATGTAGAGGGAAAACAGACGCCCATACATGCTGTGTTTTTGTCCTAAGGACATGAGGGTAGCAAGTGGCTAAGCAGGGACTTGACTTCAGAATCTAATCTTTGCTGTTGTTTTCTGTCCTGTGACAGCACATCAAGTCTGAGAGGAGGGTGGTCTCATCTGAGGCATTTTCTCCCCTGCCAGGTCAGCATGCTGACCGAGTACTCTCAGGGCACCTCTGTAAGCCCTCTTTCTAGCCAGGTCACACTCCTGCAGGGCATATGTGTTCCTCTTCCAGTCCATCACACTGGCAGACCTTGGACCTGTGTGTCTGCCAAGCACAGCAGAGTGGCAGGACAGAATCTCTTCATCTCACTTGGAGTGCAGAGAACAAATCTCTCATTCTGCTACCTTTACCCAGAAATGCCTTCCCCTGTGGGACCTATCACTTTGCCTTCAAGGAAGACGTGATATATGTATCTTTGCAATAATTAAGAGCTTTTTCTTGGCCAGGGCATTCTAAGCAGGAGGGTATGAACAACCTTTCTCCTGCTTCCAAGCTGGAGTGGACTTTTAAGGAGTTATTTATGGGAGGAATGCTGATTACTCAACTACAAATATGTAAATAGTTTGAGAATAAATTCATCACAATATATTAGGCATCACATTGTAATTAAGCTCAATTAGGTATTATTAGCAGTATTAATGTCATGTTGCTCGTGCCTGTTCCTAATGAATATATTAACCCAGTCTAGCTGCCACCATCTACGTGGGTACATTATGATGATGGCAATAATAGACACATAATTAGACCATTATTGCTTTGCTTTCAAATTGTGCAGAGAAATATGTCAGTGTTTTTGGAATCTGTATGACTGGCCTGTCTGTGGACATGTTAGATATAGCCCAAGGATTGGGTGATCTGAAGATAAGAATTAGCCTCTTGGTGGGGTGTCTTGGTGTGTAGCCTTGAAAGAAAGTGGTTTCTTGTTTTCTTTCTTGAATTAAGGTAAATGCAATTGGAATGGGGCATGGGGTAGGGGACAGTGGGGGGTGATTCATTTCACTGTCCAGGGAGAGCAGTGCTTGGTACCCAGGATGGCTTCCTTGGGGAGAGTGGGAATGCATCTTTGTCTTTACCTGCTGGGCTTGTGAAACACAGGCCACTGGATCTTGGTGTATCTCATGGTAAACTTGAATGGGGAGTTCATTGTTTCACCACTAAGAGGCCTTTTGCACCATGGAAACAGGAGAGGGGTGATGTAGGGAAAGACACAAGCTTGCTATGAGGTCAGGTCCAAGGACAGGAGACAAAATTGGGAACCTGATCCTCTGTCATTAAAACCATCTTGTGGCGGAAGGGGAGGTATTGGTGTTGTGATTTGCGGAGTGGACAGGGTATCAGAGAGAGAGACATTCACTAATTGTTTCCCAGCTCACATAATTATAAACGGGAAAGCCAGAATTTGATTTATACTATCTGACAATACATTACAAAAGGGTGCAAAGCAGAACACTCTGAAAATGGGAGGACAAGTAGACCCGTGAAAGGTAAAACCTATAGTGAGAGTTTTCTGTGAGCACTTGCTCTGGGTCAGGCAATCTGAAGACTGCACAAACACACCTCTCCAAGATGTGCATGCCATCTGTCTCTAGAAGGATGAGAACAAGACCAGATGGGCCAATGGAGAACAGAGAATGAATGGAGCTGGGTTAGGTGCAACTTAGCATTAGAGAGTTCAGTTTTGATTTTGGTTTTGAACAAATGAATGGAGCCAGAGAGATGGTTATGGCTGAGGGAAGGGGCCTGGCAGGGAAGGTGGGTGGGGCCACTGAGAAACAGTAACAAGTCCCTGAATATAAATGGGTTTACCAACCTCTGTCTTCCCTTGATGGTAAAAGAACACCCACAGTGTTGGTCAGGGTTCAGGGCCTAAAACCACATTAGGAACATCTTTTAATAGAGGGAATGGACACATGGAAAGTGGAAGGACCAAGGAGCCAAATGGGGAAAAAGAGGCAACTAGAGGCTGTTATGTTGGGGAGCTGCTGCTTCCTTAGGAGGAGAAGGCTAAGGAGAGAAGATGAGGTTACCAGAGGCAGCCGTGAGGTGGACACATGGCTTTTGCTAGGTAGGGAATCTGAGGTAGATGCAGATAGGAGGAAATACCCTGCCTAGCTATCTCCTATGACATCTAAATGGTTGCAGCCACTGTGAAGCCAGGGGACATGGAGCCTCAGAAACAGCTCCTGACTCGGAGAGGAGCAAAGGGCAAACAAGAGGAAATTAACTGAAGGGCAGAGCTGGAAATAGAGTAGAGGTTCACGACCTCCAACGCAGATCCCCTGCTCTCTTATGAGGGGTTTAATTCCTTATGAGCGATTCTCATTATGAAAAAATATTGTAGAGGGTAGGGAAGATGGTCTGAGCTTACCTCTTGTGTGTGTGTATGTGTGTGTGTGTGTGTGTGTGTGTGTGTGTGTGTGTGTGTGTGTGTTTTACAGTTTAAGGTGTAAGGTGACGGGTTTTAAAAAATCATGTGAAATAGCAATCTGAGCCCATTTTATAGAGGAGGAAATGCAAACTAAGAGAGGATTAGTGAATCTTCGGGTTTCATACTTATTGAGCAGCAGAGCCAGGATCAGCAGCTAGCTGGATCCTTCTCCAAATACAAGCGACTTATGGTCGGTAAAAGAAATCTAAGATCTAAGGACCTGTGGTTTCAGAAACATGGACCTGGAAGATCAGCAGATGAAGACAAAGGCATGCTCCACTCCCTTTAGGAGTCCCCACGAGGCTGGCTTGACCTTCTTTTCTCATTTACATGAGCTACAGGCGCTAGGGGCCCTGAGTCCATGCAGTTCTCGAGAACTCACCTTAAGGCCTGTCTCTACAATGCCCTGCAAGTCTCAAAACCATCACACTGGAGTGTGTTTCTGATTCCTCTCCAGCTGCAGAGGCAGGGAGGCAGGGGACAGCCATGCCCTTTTGACAGATGTTGAAGCAAGCTCAAAAAAGATGAAATGACTTACGTTGGTGTTGGTCACTGCAATTTCTGTGCCAGCTAAACTAATTTCTACGCTGTAAACAAGTGACACCCATGTGGCTGTGGCCGCCGCTTCCTCTGCCTAGACTGTATTTCAACAAGTTTCCCTAGTTGCAGTAGGGATGGTCCCATCCCCAGTCCATCTGTGTTTGCTTTGGTCTCTGATGTGGTGGGGTTATTGATCATTCATCACCACCCTCACCCACCAGTACCCTCACTCATCACTAAACTCACTCATCAGTACCCTAACTCATCAGTACCCTCACCCATCAGTACCCTCACCCATAAGTACCCTCACTCATCAGTACCCTCACTCCTCAGTACCCTCACCCATAAGTACCCTCACTCATCAGTACCCTCAAGTAGACTTCCTGCTGGCCCTCTCAGTCTCCTTCCTTTGAACAGGACATGTGAAAGACTGGGTTCTCTTGTGGTCTACACAACTGGGACTCAGTGCTAGTTCCTCTGGGTCCTTCATACCATTGATATCTGTATTGAGGACACTTTTGCAAGCACAGGAAGACATTGTTGACTATGGAGCATAACTGGGGCTGATGTGATGGGTGTGTGTAAAGCTGTCTTCTCTTTTTCTTTTAACATGATCCATCATGCAGGAAGTTAAGTTCCCTTCCTGACACATCAGGTTTGCTGAACTAGCAATTCCTGATCACTTAGACTCTGGAGCTCTCTGCATATGGCAGCTTTGGATTTTTTTATTTCTAAGGCAAAGCTACACAGGAGAGTGTACAGGAGGGCAAGGAGGAGGGAAGGGGCCAGAGGAGGGTTAGAGAAGCATGGGGTGCTTAGGCAGGCAGCAGGGGACAGGTGATTGCTGTTGAGCCCAGCCAGCACCTTGCATTACTGGGTGAGCCAGCTCCGAGAATGACAAGAACAGGCGTGAATAAGGTCATGATCACTTTCTAGCAGGAGGAGACTGCCATTTTCTAGGTGAGGAAACTGGATCCCACCGAGGCAGAACAGTTTTTTTCAGAGCAGCCAAGTCTAATTCAGGGTCATGCCCATCCTCTGCTGCATTTTTCCTTACATTCTTCCTTACCAAGGCCATTGTTCTAAGTGGCTGGCCTGCCCCAGATGCAAGCTTTTCCCTCTAGTGCCAGTATCTTGGCTGGTCCTTCCCTGAGAGATGCCATCCACACAGTGGAGACAGGCCTCCTTTATGGATCTGGGAGCCATGTTCCACTCCCCTACAATCCCTCCCAGTCATAGGCCAGCTAGTGAGCCAAGCTAGGCAACCAGATGGCAACTTCTTTGATATCATGAATCTAGGGAAGGTGCAGACTTCAAAACCAGCTATCCCCACCCTGACCACATCTTCTCAAGCTTTCCACATAGCTTTTCTGGACTGTCATGATGATTCTCATAGTCTTCATCTGGCTAAGAAGATTCACAAGGAACATTTTTTTTTTTTCTATTTGTAACTAAAGAAGAAGAAAGAACCGTTCCAGAGCAGGTGGATGTATCTTCCTTAGTAAGGGCAAGAAGGCTAGAAGAGGAAGGAGGGACTCTCTAGCAAGCCTGATTCAGCAAGTGGGGTTGTCCAGCAGATTGTCAGGTCATCCGACAGTTCAATGTGTGAGTAGAGGGGATACTTACTTTATAATTTGTTTGTAAGTGAATGTCTCCAAAAGATAATGTCAACGTGTGACTTAATACAAAGATGGTGGAGGAGATTCCTCCCATACTCTCTTACCCTGTCTTCAAGACTGTGTGTATATTTCACACCATTACATTCTAATTGGGATGTCATAGTCTCATCAGAAATACCGCCTGCATTGACGTTTTACAAAACAGGCTGATGCAAAGTAGACTCACAACCCAAACTGAAAACATTTGGTAGTTTTCCAACCTAGGGTTCCTTTTTCAAACCTAAAATTCACTTTGCTAAAATTGCCTACAGCCGAATTCTGCCCCCATTTGCCCTAACCAAGGGCTCCTTGCCACCCACAATTAGCCTTCTCCAATCATCCCCACTTCCCACATCCCACATCTCTTGTGAGCCCCCTCATAGGAAGGAAGAGTTGTGATGCTGCGATCACCATCATCAGTACCATTATGATGCCTGTGACGGTTAGTGTCAATCAGCAACTTGATAGGATGTGGAATCACTCAGGACACCAGCCCTGGGCACAGGCAGGGGATTATTTGGATTGATCACAGCAACAAGAAAAGGGACTGATGCAGTGTCCGTTCTGTAGATGTGGGAAATGGAGACACTGGAGCTTAAGCAAGCTTCTTCATGGGAAGACAATGGGGAAAGGGGTGGGTTTAGAGCTTGACCCAGGTCTGTGGCTAGCAATGCCAGAACTGGGTCTGCAAAGACACTCATAAATAGAGATAGTTTTGGGTCATAGTACAAGAGAAGCTGTGAGGGAAATGTAGTCTGACCTGGGACACATAGCTGTTCTCTCTGAGGTCATTTGCCCATCTGTGAAACAAGATGGTGGGGTTGCATCTTCTTACTTTAGTGTTCTTCTCTTTCTGAGGTGACAGGGTAGAGAACTGCTTGTGAAGGTAGCCCTTCTAACCCAGGTCCCTGGAGTTGAGCCTTCATGGGGGCAGAGGGCTGCTGATTCACTGCTGTGGTCCTATGCCTGACAGCAGTTGGTATTCAGAAACTGTTGGCTGAGTATGTGAATGATCAGGCATGAGGAAGAGACACTCTGGCGCCTTGTAAGTTCAGTTCTCAAAGCTTTTAGCCTCTGGGGTGTTTCACAGTGCAAAGACATATTTTGTATTCTAAATAAATAAATTTCTGAAGTGAAGATATGACTTCTGCAGGCTGTGTCTGTTTTGTCCCTCTCTAGTATGCTCATGGGTCCCCAAGGGCAGTCGATGACTACAAAAGCCCAGTAGAGCTTGCACCTTAGTGAAAATGGATTTCCCTTTTATTCAACCCTAGCTGAAGGAAGTCATGAGCAGTGATGCCAGCTGTGTCAGCCAGCTTCAGCTGCCTGACACAGTGACCCAGAAGGCAGCTTCAAAACTGAGATTCATACACCTCAGTGCTGAGGCTGCAAGTCCAAAGAATACAGGGAATCACAGTGGGTTCCGGGTTCTGGGCAGGGCTGTGTTTCTGCTGTGCAGAGGGCAGTCTTCTCTTCTGTTCTTATACGGCCTTTCCTTGGTGTGTATCCAGGGAGGGAAGGAAGAAAGGAAAGAAGGGATAGACGGAGGGAGAAAGAAAGCTCTGTTTTTAAGAGATGAATCAAATCATGTCATGAAGACTGTAGCTGGTTTTCTCTTTGGGTGCCAACCAGATCCCAAATAAAGACAAGAGACTTATTATTAGTTATGATGCCTGGCCTTATCTTAGGCTTGTCCCACTGGCTCTTATAACTTAATTTAGCCTGTTTCTCTTCATCTACATTTTGCCTTGGGGCTTTTTAGCTTTCATTCTGTATGTCCTACTTCCCTGCTTCCTCTGTGTCTGTCTGTCTGGCAGCTAGCCCTGGTGTCTCCCTCTCTTTCTCTCAAGTCTATATTCCTCCTCCTACTTACTCTTTCTGCTGGCCAGCCCTGCCTATCCCTCTATTGCCTAGCTATTGGTCATTCAGATTTTTATTAGACCTATCAGGTCTTAGGCAGGCAAGGTGAAACAAATACAACACATCTTTACATAGTTAAACAAATGCAGTATAAACAAATGCAACACACCTATACATAGTTAAAATAATATTCCACAACATAAACAAATGTAACACATCTTTTTAAGGTTAAAGTAATGGTCTATTCTACAACAGAAGACTCCATATTCATGACCTCATCTGACCCTGATTACCTGCTGATGCTCTTAACATTGTCACATGGAGATTAGAACCCTAAGATGTGAATTTGGGGAGAGGACAAACTCTCAGACCTTAGCACCAAGCTCTAGGATCTGAATAGCCGTACTACAGGCTCATTATTGGAACATTTTCTATTAACATTTTCAATTTAAAAAAGATTACTCCGTGGTTAAGAGCACTGGCTGCCCTTCTAAGGGACCTGCACTCAATTCCTAGAGCCCACATGACAGCTCACAACCATCTGTAGCTCCAGGCTCAGGGAACCTAATATCCTTTTGTAGCTTCCTCTGGTACCAGGCATGCATGTGGTACACAGGCACATATGAAGGCATAACACCCATACACATAAAATACAATTTTAAAAGTTATTTTAATTTTCTCTCTCTCTCTCTCTCTTTTTCTCTCTCTCTCTCTCTCTCTCTCTCTGTGTGTGTGTGTGTGTGTGTGTGTGTGTGTGTGTGTCTATGTGTGTGTGTGTCTATGTGCAGGTATGTGTGCATATGAGTTCAGGTGCCTACACAGGCCGGAAGATGGTGTCAAGATCCCCTGGAGCTGAAGTTATAGGTAGCCATGAACCTTTCAACATGGATGTGAGACTAAACTAAGATCCTTTACAAAAAAGAGCAATATGTGCTCCTAACCACTGAGCTGTCACTCCATCCCCAACATTTATAATATTTTAAGTGCCTCCTTCCCTTAGCTTGGCTAGTTGGGTCTAAACAGCCAAATAGTTTATCATTTAGGAGACAACAGTAAGCCTCAAACACAAAGCCTTTTTCCCTTTTTTCTTTGTCACGTTCTTTTGTGACTTTGGGTGAGATTCTTTGTGTCTCTAATCTTCTTTTCAAATCATTTTTAAAGTCAAAAGAAGGCCTAAAATGACTCTGTCTGTGACTGGCTGCTATTATCTGTTTTCTCTTCTTTGAAGTCACAGAAATAAAATATTGCTGCCTGCATATGATTTCAATATATTTCCTTCATTCCCTTAATGCACTCACTCTATGCCAGGCACCACTATAGGCAGCTGATACAGAAATGAAAACAAAGGAGCTGGGTGTGGTGGCCTGCTCCTGTGATGCCTGTAGTTGAGAGGCTGAGGTAGGAGGATAGCCATGAGTTTGGGACCAGTCTGGGTTACTTAGTGAGTTCCAAGACAGCCTGGACTATACAGTAAGATGATGTCTACACACTGACACACACACACACACACACACACACACACACACACACACACACACAAACAAACATAGCCCCTAGACTTCCAAACCAATGCAACCAACTCCCCAGAAGCTGAGTAGAAACAGGACCATCACCCCCAAAGGAGACTCTCTGCAATGGTCCAGACAAAGGGTGTGTTGTGGCAATGTCTAGGGGTGAGAGGAGTCTCATTGACTTCGAGTCAGGTAAAGATGGCAAGGAAGGCATTGTCATAGAGGAAGTCACTCACAAACCTGGCAGGGGTGAAAGATTCTGAATGGCTGGAAAGACATAAAGGAGGTGGAAGGCCACCTAGGGCCAGTGAGCCCAGGGGCTTAGGCTGAGCGGCAGTGTTGGGACTCAGCAAGCCAGTGGCAATTGACTTTTGCAATAGTCTTCTGATCTGCAGTGCAGACTGTGACCCAGAGTGATCCCTGGAAGTGGTTAGACCAGCAGGAAGCTTGTAAGCACTGTGATGTGTAAAGGAGAAGGTGACTAGGAAGGAGGCAGAGGAGCTGCCGGGGTGAGGGAAACCTTGGAAGTGGAGCTGAGGGCAGGATGAAGATTTAGGGATCAGCTCTGAGGGGACAAGGTATTTCCCATTAAGCAGAGGGCCTGTGACTCTGCAGGGTGGAGGAAACAGGTTCCCGGCAGCCTGGTGGTTCTGTTTGGGGGTGTTCCCATTCCATTTAGCTTCCGAATATGCTCTATATTAAATACCATCAGCGTAATTGCAGAATGCGACACACTGTAATTATGCCCCATAATTGCATTTTCTTCCATTAGCAGTGTGGCATTCCTGCTCGGCGCAGGCTCCCCGCACCCAGGACTATTATTGTGGTCAGGAGCAGATACAGTCTCTCTTTGCCCCCTTGTCAAGTGACATAGTGAGACCCAGAGCAGTGAAGCACAGTGGGTAAGATGGCTAAGAAGCTTGCCATCAGGTTTGAATCATAGACCTCACCACTAAGTAGCTGTAACACTCTGGCATGTTACCGAAAGTCTCTCTATCTCCGATTCCATGGAAAAGGCCAATAGAGTCTACTTCAGAGAGCCATTTTAAAGAACAGGACAGTATATGCTAATTAGCTAGTATAGTGGTTATTCTTACATTTATTTAACTCTCGTGTGTGTGTGTGTGTGTGTGTGTGTGTGTGTGTGTGTGTGTGTCTCGTGTACTCTCAGGAGCATGTATCAGGGTCAGAGGACAACTTGCAGGAGTCAGTTCTCTACAACTTGTGGGACCCAGGGTTCAAACTCAGATCTCCAGGCTTAGGGGAATGTGCCTTTACCCACTGAACCATCATGATGACCTGTGATGGTTAATCTTGTCAGCTTGAGTGCCTAGGAGGTTAGTAAAGCACATCTCACAGTGAATCCATGAGGATGTTGCCAAAGACAGTCAGATCAAGGAGACTCTAACCTAACCAAAGCCTCTGCATAATCGAGACAGTTGTGTAGCTTGATCTGCTTAAGGGGCCCCCTGGCAGTAGGATCAGGATCCATCCCTGGTGCATGAGCTGGATTTTTGGAGCCCAGTACCTATGGTGGGACACCTCACACAGCCTTGAGGCTGTGGACCTACCTCTACTGAATATACCAGGCTCTGCTGACTCCCATGGGAGGCCTTCTTGTAGGAGGGAATGGAGGGTGGGTTTGTGGGGGTAGACTTGAGGGGTAGGAGGAGGGAAGAGGGGTATCTGTGATTGGTATGTGAAACGAATACAAATTTTTTCTTAATTAAAAAGAAGATGGAAATAGATGATTGGGAGGTGGTAGGCCACAAGGATGTTTTGAAAAGGATGTGTACCTGGTTATACATTGGCGTAGTGACCTAGTCCCTTCCTGTCCCCTCTGTCCTCCCTGATCATCACAGGGTGAGCAGTCTCCATCACGTGCTTCCTGTCAGCAGGTTCTGCTTCATCTGGACCAGCAGAGCCAAGGACCCTCTGATTCTGTGAGATGCATCACATGATTTCTCCATTTAAGGTATTTAAGGCAGGAAGTGTGTCACAGTGACAAAAAGTGATAAATTCACCTAGCAGGTCAAGTTTGAGCCACCAGTAAAAGGCCAGGAAAGGTGACAAGAGGGGACTTCACCCCTTCAGAATCCTGGGTTGACATCTTGCTTACACAATTATGGAAACTGGAACACACCAAGTGCTAAGTGACATAGACTCAGGGATGCTCCCAAACTCAGCTCTCTGCCCCCCTGCTCTCACCTCATACATGGGTAAACTGAGGCCCCTGAGGCCTGCTGTGGAGATTGTCACTCCCAGTTGCCCCAACCTCCCCAATCCAGGAGTGGTCCCTTATGTAAAGAGGTCTGCTTTCATTTTACAGACAATCTAGCATTCCGTTTTCGTTCCATCCAGGAAGAATCTTAGTCAATATTGTTGTCATTACCCAGAGTACAAAGTACAGAGCTGTGATGAGGGGGGACAGTGGCTTTTGCAAGGACACTCCCCAGAGAAATGTGAGACCTGCTGTTTGACTGCTGTTCTCCACTCTCTGGCTCTCTTTTCATGGTTTTTATTTTTATTTTTTAATTCCACAGACATTTATTGAGTGACCTCCCTGTTGCAGATACTGCCATGCACGCCATGGGGGAATGGGGAATAGGTTCAGGGCTGCCTGCCTATAAGGGGTTTCCCCTCAGGTTCCAAGTAGAACCACATACCAGACAGCAACAAGGAAGGCAGGCTGGGGCAACTACCACCTGGGTAATGCACACCTGAGTGTGGTGTGGGCCCCTAAATGTACGGGGACAGTGCTTCTGGACGAAAGGGAAAGTCCCCCAGAGTCACCTGCCTGAATGCTTGCCGCCAGTTGGTGGTGCTGTTTTCATAATCTGTGGAATCTCTAAGTGTTGGAACCTCACTGGAAAAAGTGGAGTTCTAGGGGTCAGGCCTTGGGGTTTTATAGCAGGGTCCCACTTCCTGTCCTCTTTCTCCTGCCACCTGTGCCTTCACTGCTGTGATGGACTTCATAGCCTTTCTTAAGCACTGAGCCAAAAGAAAGCCTCCCTTAAGGTGACTTAGGTGTTTGGTTGTAGCATGAGAAAAGAAAGTCACCTGCCTGGCCATACAGATGGCCAGGGAACAGTTTCTAGCTGTTGACAGGGGCAAAGGGCCAGAATGGGAATATGTCACAAACTTTTTTCAATGATAGTGACAAAGATCCAATTCAAAGCAGCTTGAGGAAGAGCAAGAGGACAGGTTGGTGACCGCAGTTCACGGAGGCCGCCAAGGGTCCAGCAGCGTTGGCTTGCTTCTGTCTCTGGCATCCCAAGGCTCTGACCTTCTCTTCTTGGCATTTGTCTTCAGAAAGATCCTTTGTGGGTCAGGAAAATGACCTCCAACCCACACTCACATCTTCCCAGTTCAGCAGCAAGGAGCTAGCAATGTCTCTTGGAAACTGAAAGGACTCTGCAGGACTGCCTGGGTTATGTGCGCATCTCTGAGGCCAGGGAGCGAGTGTGGGGCATGTCCAGGATTGGCATGAGCTCACATGCTTGTGTTAAATGGGTATTCTGTGAGAATGTAGGGTATGGTTTGAACGGATGGTAGGAATGGCTCTTGGGAACACTGCATCTCTGGTGCTTGCCATGAGAATCAGCCTTGGAGAGATGGCCTGGGTATAGAAAGCCATGATTCCTGTTGATAGACAGGTGACTGCTACAGAATCAAGAAGTAAATTTGCACAAAGTTAAGGTCAAATTGCCCAACACTAAGCAAGTCCCAGACAGAAAGGCTTTCTCACAATCTGGCTCTCTGCAAAGAAGTAGCTAGCCCAGGTGGCTCCTCCAACCTCTCTGACAAGCCTGGGTGGTTCCCTTACCCTCCTTCACCCAGGTGCACACAACTCTTAAATATTTGAACATTTCGTGCTTTCTTTTGGTCTTAGCACAGTGTCAGCAGCTTCATTCCCTCATTGGAATTGAACTGTGTAGGTGTAATGTCTCACTAGAGGTCATTACCTCTGGGCAGTCCTCTCCAGCTGCCACCTCAGACAGACAGATGCTCCTGGAAGCTTCTGTGCTGCACATGCCTGCTTACTTAGCCCTGCCACTAAGGTATCAGCTACCAGGGCCAGTTTGCAGTGTTTTTATACCAATTTTTTCAGAGAGGAAATTGAGTCAAAGAAGGGGTCTTTGCTGAAGTGATGACGTTGGAATTCATACTCTGGCAGTCTGATTTTAGAACTTGTGAACTATGACTGTGTGACTTTGTGATGATCAGGATTGTATTCCCTCATGTCTATCTCATAAACATCTGTTGTTAGATAAGGTAAGTGAAAGGAAGATGAATAAGGAGAGGCGATGGAGAAAGAGGAGCCCTCATCCACTGTCAGTGCGATTGAAAATTGGTGTAACTGCTATGGAAATCAGTGTTCAGAATCCTTAAAAAACCAACTATAAATCTACCATGTGACCCAGCTGTACCATTCCCTCACATATGCCCAAAGGGCTCAACATCCACAGATACTTGCTCAGCCACGTGCCAGGAAATGGAAACAACCTAAATGTTTTTCAACAGATGAATGAATAATGAAAATGTGGTACATCTACACGGTGGGGGTACCATTCTGCTGTAAAGAAAGATGTAATTATAAAGTTTGCAAGTAAACAAATGGGACTAGAAGAGATTAAATTGAGTCAATGGGATAACCCAGACTCGGAAAGACAAAGGCCACATTTTTTCCCTCATCTGCAGATCCTAGCTTCAAATAGGCAGATGTGAGTATCCAACATGGAGTAACCACAGGAACCAGGGAAGTAAAGAGAGGCTGTAGTCAGAGGTAGAGTGGTGGGGAGTATCAGGACACAGGCAATATGAGGTGGGAAAAAGAATAATGGGGAGGGGCTCCAACTGGGGAGGAGGAGGGACCAATGGCACCAAGGATGTCCCAAAAAGCTTCAAGGGATCATATTATTGTATATTCACTTAAAATTACAGCTAACACAGGTAAGTATATGTGTACTTTGTATATTCTGACATCCTAATTGCAATAATCACACTCTTTTCATCCCCTAGAGCCCAAATGCCCTGATATCTGAGCATTTTGCCTTCTTTTTCCTCATTCCCTACCCCCGCCTTTCAGTATGATGTCAACCGTTGTTTGTGGTTGATATATTGTGCACCCCAATAAACTTATCTGGGGATCAGAGAACAGAACAGCCACTATGTTAAACATAGAGGTTTGGCAGTGGTAGCACACGCCTTTAATCCTAGCATTCCAGAGGCAGAGATCCACCTGGATCTCTGTGAGTTCAGAGCCACACTGGAAACAGCCAGGCATGGTGACACATACCTTTAATCCCAGGAAGTGATGGCAGGAAGCAGAAAAGTATATAAGGTGTGAGGACCAGGAACTAAAGGTCTTTTTACCTTTTAGGCTTTTAGCAGCAGTTCAGCTGAGATCCATTCCAGATGAAGACACAGAGGCTTCCAGCTTGAGGAAACAAGATCAGCTGAGGAGTTAGTGAGGTGAGGTAGCTGTGGCTTGTTCTGCTTCTCTGATCTTTCAGAATTCACCCCCATACCTTGCTCCCCTGAGGGTTTTTTTTTTTTTTTTTTTTTTTTTTTTTTTTTTAATAAGACCATTTAGAAATTCATGTTACAGTTGTCTCTTTTTTTCTGGCTAGGCCAATTTTCTATTTTCTTACCCACTCACTTGGTAAATAGTCTGCAAGTCTCAGTGATGAGAAACACAGACTAGCTTATCCCTGTACTCCACTAACACACTTAACAGTGGAAGAGAAGATATATATTATATATGTATATGTATATGTATACACATATACACATATATACATATATATGTGTGTATATATATATACACATATATATATTCTCCACATTACTTAATATAATCACACTGTCAATGGAGGAATATGCAATTGGCTTGGGCTAGAGGAAAACTTTAGACTGAGTATTCAGGGACACTCTGAGAACTATCGGTTGGATTGAGTTGGGACTTGAATGATGATCTAATCCTATGAAGTTCTGGGTAAAGAACAATAAGAAGAACAACTGGGGTAGGGAAGACTGTCTTGTCAGATGACTGGGTTTCAAAGTCTGATTCACACAGAGAGTGCAGCCAGGAGAAGGTGAACATACAGACAGTCCGTGTACCAGCAAGAGGAAAAGAGGGGCGAGAGGAAGTCACAATGAGCTCTTGCACATTCATCATTTGCCTTTCAAGCAGGAAAGGATGTTTAGAGACTAGAGCTATGTACACTAACAGCAAGGCAAAATGTCACAACTCTATTTCTCTGCTACTGATGGTGATGTGAGCATATCCACCCTGTGTCAGGCACTGCCAACAGACATGCTAGATGCCCCTCAGATACTTTTTTATCCTGGAGAACAGTGAGTCCAGAGAGGCTAAGTAACTTATTTAAGATCACACAGCCAATGAGAGTATGGTCCAGCTACCTACTGGGAAGGCTGCTATGTCTTTATACTTGGCTGCTAGGAATCATTCTGTGCTTTTAGCTTCATCAGGGTGGGGGCAGTGCCGGTGCTGTCTTTCTTTTATGATTATCCTGGAGCAGAGTTGGAGGAATCAGGGTGCCAGAGAAGTTGACCTTGAAGGCGTTTCTCCAAAAGCGCCTGGGCCCGTGGCCAGTGTCATGGTGGCATGTATTTCTAGTGCAATTATTCCGTCCTTCTTTTGTGGTTCCCTCAGAAGTTCCTCCGTGATCATTAAAACTGGCTCTGGGCAGTGGCTTTGAAAGCAGCTGGAACCGCCCAGGGCTGCCTGATGTCCTTGTTAAGAGGACTGCATCCCAGGGACTTCAGTGGCCTCTCTGCTTTATCAGAAAGGAAGGAAGAAGAGACCTGGCCATGCCAATTACAGGTGGGTAACTTTAAAAGAAGTCTTTCTCTTTTGTCTCAGAGATGTTGAGATTTCCAGCTCTATTAGACTCACAGGCTGTCCTGTTCCCTCATGCTGTGTGGTGGGCCCCTGAAGGCCAAAGTTGCTGAGGATGGAGAAAGTAGCAGGTTTACAGGAGAGTGGTAGCATGGCTGGGAAGACTGCCTCCCTTCATGGAGCTTTTGAATTCTCCGTGCCTCAGTTTCCCACTCTGAAAAAACAAAGGTTAGTATTGAGAGTGAAGCAGCCAGCCCAGGGCCTGCTATTTGGTAGTGCTTACAGATGCTATAGAAGCCAGGCTGCTGGCCAGAGATGCTCCCCTGGGACCGGGTCTCTTCTGTCCCGGGTACACGGCCAGTCCTCAGCATCTAGGATGGAAGCAACAGCCACATGGCAAATGTGAGAAAATTGCCACACTGTCACTATGAGAGATGGGAGGAGTCTCAGGGCCCTGGTTGCCTTATTCACAAAGCAGAATGGCAGAATTTGCTGTTCCTTTCTGTGTTCCTTCGTTAACAAGCTTGAGTGCTCTCATCTGCCACACTAGGACAAAACAGCAAAGAAGAGAGATGAGGCCTGTTCTCATTTGCTCCTCCATAGCTGTGATAAAACACTGAGTGAAAGCAGCTTAGGGGCCAGAGGGTTTGTTTGGCTTACAGGTCACACTCCATCACTGGGGACAGGAGCTTGAAGCAGAAACCACAGAGGAACACTGCTTACTGGCTTGCTCTTTCTGGCATGCTCAACTACCAGGAACCCTAGAAGACAGGGCCTTTTGCCCATGCCTGCTTCCAGAGTTAGGATCATGCCACCGTTTCTCAGTGTACAATTTCTCTGTATAATCCAGGTCTCTCAAGAGTTGATCATCCTAAGTGTTGGCAGCTAGCTGTTGGTAGAACATTCATTTTGTTTCTTTTCCTGGCACTTGGCTACTTAAATCACATCAGTAAATACCCATGGAGCACCTTCTGTTTATATAACATGTAAGAGCAAAAGTGAAAATGAGGAGGAGAGGAACCCCTGACATATGGGTGGCTGAATATGGGCTAGGCTGTGCTGTTTAGACATTGGATACAATATCCAAGTCACACTGGAGGAAAAACAATTGTTTCAGCTGTGGAAGGAAGGGGCACCGGGAAACTACTGTGTGCTGAATTTTCTCCTATGTGTTTTTCTGCATTTGTTTATTCATACGACATGAATAAGTACAAGCAGGAAAGGAGAGCGATGTATTGGACAGAGAGCTTGTTTTAGATAAGATGGTCATGAGGGCATTTGAGCCAAGACTTGGGCAAAGAGAGATGAGCCTTAAACTCAACAGAGAATGAGTATTGTGGTTGGCTTTGATGCCACAATTAGATACATCTGAGCAGGGAGCCACAGCTGCAGAAGGGTCCTGGTTGCCTTGATTCACATGGAAGACTCAGCAGATTGAGGTTAGCACCTTTTGGTAGCATCCTGTAGAAGAAGGGCATGGCCAAGGGAAGAGCATTCGATCTTTTGCTTGCTTAGCCTCCTCTCTTACCAACAAGATAATTTGCTTGTTGGTGCTACTCATTCTTCACTGTTAGAATCAGTGTTTCCAGACTCTCATCACGGACTAGGAACCATCAGCTCCCCAGGAAACCTCCAGAGGCTCCCAGTCTTGTGGACTGAGCAACTATGTATTGAGAGGCAGCATTATGGAACTACTCTGTGAGGTATCAGCCTCAAGGATCAGTAAATACCAGATGGGTTCTCAGCTCTCAGGTGTGGTTGTGCCATCATTATTATGTCATGTCTATATGTTCATCCCTTATTTTACGTCTATATATGCATATATACTTATTCCTTTAGTTCTGTTCCTCTAGACAACCCCGACTCAAAACAATGAGCTTCCAGACCGAGGGAACAGTGAGCATCATGCACAGTGTGGGGCTTGTGGTGTCTGGCATTTAGTAAGCAAGCTCATATGTTCATAAGGGACCTGAATGTGGAAATAGGAGAGCAGAAGAAGATCTCAGACATACCTTGTTAGGGAGCAGGCATTATGAATGACCACCCTGGACTTTTTGTTAGGGTCTTTGAGCAGAGAAGTGTCATGATCTGACCCACTTAAGTTGTGTTACTCAGGATTTTCAGAGCCCTCAGATCTGTTATTAGCTTTGGCTTTTGATGAGAAATAAAATGGACAGTACATATACATCACAGTGGTTTCTGATACGGCGTTTTGCCCATTAGACCACACTGTCTCCCCCAGTCCTCATATCTGATTTTGTCATGGTTAAACAGTAAAAGACCATGCCCCAGATGTTCCCATTTTAAATTATATGTATTAAATTTTATGGCAAATCATTCATATAATTATCTCAAAAATATCTAAATAAAACCCCTCAATTGTGAATTTCAATAGGTTTCACATATATCTCATAACCCATAATTATGACTCTGATGTTTCCATTATAGCTTTTTAATATACACATACACTGACTTAAAACTCCACTGTCCCTGAGATTCCAATCAAATTTTGTGCAGTGGTTAGGATTCTCCTGGCTGTCTGGGCAAAGTTGGTAGTTTTTGCCTCTGAGCAGCCTCAGCCCTGTGCTAACATTCTTTGGGACCTTTCTAGTCTCAGCTGTGACTCTCTGTATCTCTGCCTTCCTCCCAGGTTCTGTAGGGGCCAGGCTGAGGTCAGGAGTAATTATCCATGGTTTCTGCTAAGTGTAAAAGCCTGTGCATCTCCCCTTATTCCAATGACTTTTCTCCCTTCCTGTCATTGGTGGAGGGTGTATCTCCATTCCATTGACCGTTCTTGGGTATCTCATGCAACCTGAGTCATTTTCTGTAATGGGTGAGCCTGGAGATTCTTTGTCCCTACTGGACTCTGGATGGGGACATCTGTGTGGCTATCTCTTTGCTGTGTGCACTGGACAGAGTGGAGAGCAGATTGGTAGAGTAGGGGGATACAGAGGAGAGTAGAGGCTAGGTCTAGAGAGTCTCCATTTCCTCTGTTCAACCAAAGGGCTGGCTGTGCTTTTACACCAAGGAGTCACAAAATATGCTATATTGGGATCCATGTGCTCAGCACAGGGCCTCAGTTAGGGGGCATTATGGGTAAGAGCCAATGGTAGTTGGAAGAATGTCAGAGCTGTGGGATTGAGAGAAGAGAGTGGCTTCTATGATTGCTAACCATTGGCTGATACTTACTGAGGGTTCTGGCTCACTGTCTTTACACATCTGGAGCTCACTGTCCCAGCCGTGTGCAATATTAACTCATGACTTTTCTTAACAGTGCAGTGGATACTGGGATTAACTCTGTGTTAACCAACCCTGTAGAAAACAGGCTTGGCTCAGAGAAGTTAAGAAATGTAAAGGACATTAAATCTATAGGACACAGTGAATGATTTAATGGGGTGAGGGACAAAATAGAAGGGAGTCCAGGTTCTAGCTGTATGTTAGGCATCCAGGAGGAGTGGGTGGGCTTTGGGTAGGAGATGCTGCGTGTAGTTGTGTGTGTTTAAGACACCAGCGGCTGTGAGAGTCTGGAGGCCACTGGGCAGCTGCAGATGAAGAACAGCAGTATGTGGGTCTCAGAGGTTCGTGCTTCAGTGTTCTCTCTGGAGCCTGGAAGCCACGGAGAAAGAGCTTCCCAGGGAAACCTGAGGAATGGCAAGAGGAACAGCCCAGGCTCTGGCTCATGCCATCCTCTGAGGACTCTTCTGTCCTCTCCAGGGTCTTCACTGAAGGCAGGCAGCTCTTGGCTGCCAGCAGGGGGCGCACCTCTTTAGCACTCTAACTCTTCACTTGGGGGCATTGGAGGCAGCACAGCCAACCCACACCCTGGCAGATAGGAACGCTACACTTAGGCTGTGCCTGCGTTCCAGAACAAATCACCCTGCTTACCTAGTCTGTGACAGAAGACCAAGCAGCAACGACCTGAGAGAGGAACGTGTTTGCTTTGCCTTATGCTTTCCGGGAAACATCATGGTGGCAAAGGCTTGGCACTCTTGTAGCTGGAATGTGTGGCAGAGAAGCCTTAGGTCTTGGTGGATCATGGAGCAGAGACAAACCAAGAACCAGACTCTGGTACCATCTTCAAGGCTGTAACCAGACACTCACGCTAGGTGGGCCACAGTCTCAAAGGTTCTAAAACTTGCCCCAGTGTCACCCGTTGATGGCCAAGTGTTCAAACACATGAGCCTGTAGAAGCTGTACATCCAAACCATAGCATCCTGCATCTGGACTGCAAGGACCACTCCCTGCCTCTCTCCTTCCTTGATTTCCTTACCTGATAGCTTCTCCCTGCGGTTTTATTCCTTTCTGGTTTCTGTCTTACCCTTTCTCTCCCTTCCTCAGTCTCCCTCTGCTCTCTGTCTCTTCCATCTCTGAATGTCTCTGCCACTGGTCTTCTCTGCTTGCTGGTCTTTCTCTCTGCCCCATGTCCCTCTAGACCTCTCTCTCCCTGTGTCTGCCTCCCTCCTCTTTTATCTGTGTGCCTCCCCTCCCCCATCTCCTGCCTCTAGGAAGAGGGCAGAGATCATGGGGAGGATTGGATGCCATTAAAGGCACAAAAGGAGAAAGGACTTCTCTCCTGCTTAGCCCTGGGGAATGCCTAACGATGAGAGACACTCTGGTGGGTAATCGATAGGAACAAGACGCAAAGAGACATCTTTGTTGGGTCGCCACTGACGGCAGCTCCCTCTAACCAGAGCCCCTGGGAACAGCTGGCCCCTCAACCAGGTTTAGACAGAATGCATCACAGCACGGAGGACTTGAAGTGTGAGCCCAGCACACATGACCCAGGGGCACTTCATTCTAATCACTCCCCTCCCTCCTCAGCCCTCCTCTCTCTTGGTATGACTTTACAAATATCGTGACTAGGGAGGGACACCGCCATGGGCTGGACACAGACTGTAGCAAACCTAGGCTGCTGAGAAAAAAAAAGTCTCTGGCTGGCCTGATACTCTTAATCATTCTGAGCCCTGACATCCTATTGTAAACTCTGGAGTTTCACACCTGTCATCCACTCCAGGCAAGGCAGCCTGTTTTCTTTTCGAATAGCAAATCTGGTCAAGGCATCTCCAACTCAGATCCTTATAGAAAGGCTCCCATTTGCCTGTTTCACAGTCAAATTGTAACACCAGGCTCACAAGAGGTGCTTAAACACCGTGTGTGTGTGTGTGTGTGTGTGTGTGTGTGTGTGTGTGTGTGTGTATTGTACACAGTAGGTGCTTCATGAAGTGTTTGTCTGATGAATGGATCTGTCTGCCTTTAGACCCCTAGGTACCTTTTGCTTCTGACTTTCAAAGACTTGATCTCTAAGTTTGACCCTATTCAGTGTGCATCTGACCAGCCCTATCTTTCTCTGAGTTCTCAGGCCCCGCACCTGGACTCTGATGTTTTGAAGATACAGAGAGAAGGAAGAAGGACATGCAGGCAGGAGTTCTGAACTCCTGCCTTTCATATATAAGCATGTCAGTAAAAGCAGGCCATCTAACTTGGATTGGACGTGACATCCTATCGAGAAGGCATATGCAGGTGCTAAATTCATCAGTGCATTAACCCTTTGATGGGTTCATCAATTTGGTGGTGATAACATGAGGAAACTAGGAGATGACTCTTGGTTGGAGGTCCCTGTGAGGAATGTGCTCTGGAATCACGTGTCTTACCCCATGCCTTTTCCTGCTTCTTTCTGCCTCCCATATGCTACAAGGTAAACCAATTTTCCCTACCACATGTTCCTACCACAACGTTCTACTCCATCAGAGCCCAGAAGTAATGGAGATGAAGGACTGTACAAAATCCTGTAGAAATGAGTTGAGATCTTCCTCCCTTAAGTAGTTTTTCCAGATGTGTGTTTGTGTGTGTGTGTGTGTATGTGCATGTGTGTAATTTATGTGTATGTATGGTGTATGGTATATGGATGTGGGCATGTATCTATGTGGGTGTGGGTTTGCATGTATGGACATGTGTAAATCAAGGCTAGACAGAGACCAACATCTGGTGTCTTCCTTGATCACTGTTCACCTTAGTCTTTGAGTCATTCTCTTGGTAGACCGGGAGCTCACCAATTGGTTGGCCTGGCTGGCCAGTGAGCTCCAGGATCTGTCTCTGCTTTCTAGTGCTGAGCTACAGATGCACACACTGTGCCTGGCTCTTTGTTTGATGCTCAGGATCTGAACTTAGGTCTTCTTGCTTGCACAGCAAGTACTCTGCTGACTGAACCACCTCCTCAGTCTTGTGTTCTCAGATATTTTGTCATAGACGGTAAGTGGCTAGCACGAAGGCATGCACATCATGTCAAAAGCTAAGGAAGAAGCAGTCCTTAAAGATCATCAAGTCAACTCATTCTTCCCCCATTTCTCAGGGGGTCAAACTATGATCAGAGAATAGTGACATGCCCTGGCAGAGAGCTGGGAAGTAGGAAAAAAATTCTTTAACCTCTCAAAGTTCTTTACTGTTGTCTCGGTCTTTATTTTTACACATTCTTAGGTATTGATGAGTGTAAGCCTCAGGGAATGCCTGTCTCCATGTTAGCCTTAGGAATGTTGCTTGCTGAACTTTCCCCATTCTCCCAATTACAGTGGAAGGATGGAACTCATTCCCAGTCCTCAGTCAATAGAGGCAAACAGAACCAATGGCAGGGAATGGCTTTTTCACTGGCTTGTGCCTAAGAATCAGGTAGACTGTTAGAACACCCCCATTACATGATTAATGTATACCTGTTGTTGACTCCTCTATATCCTGTACATATCCTTTCTTTTTGATTTACCTTATTGGTTTTTAAATTAGATTTATGATATATAATTTACATGCAATGAAATTCATCAATTTTCTGCATTCAACTCAGTGAGTTTGGACAAACACTATAGACCATGTCACAGTCAAGATACAGAGAGCATTTGTTTTTCCCAAAGTAATCTCATATTCCTTTGTAAGCAATTCTCCATAGCTAGCCCCCGGCAACCATTGATCCATATTCAGCAGCTAGAGTTTGGCATTTTCTAGATGTTGACAGAATCAGATCCACTTTGTATTTACTTCCTTTCACCTAGCATGTTTTCGTGATTCATCAGTGTGAAGGTGGTTTGAAGATGAAATGTACTCCATAGGCTCAGGTGCTTCACACTTGGTCCCCATTGGAGGCGCTATTTGGGAAAGTGGTAGAAACTAGGAAGCAGGCCACCAGGAGTGTGTCTTGCTTTGTAGCATGGCCCTGTTTGCTTGTTGACTAAGGACATAATGTGACCAGCTATCTCATGCTCCCACTGCCTCATTTCCTTGCCACAATGTCTTCCCTTCCACAATGGGCTATATCCCCTAAAACGATGAACCAAAATAAACCAATGCCTTGAAATTGCTTCTTATCAGGTGCTCAGTCACTAGGTAAGAGCAAAAACTGCTACAATCAGTTTGTTTACATGAACTGCTGTTCCTTCTTTTATCTGTTAGATTAAAATGGTCATGTGATTGTTCTAGTACCTTTTACTAAGAGATCACTTCTTTCCCATTGTGTAGATCTACTGAGATTCAAGTATTCATTAGAAGATGGATATTTAGATCTTTTTTTCACTTTTGGCCACTGTGAATAAAAGCTGCAAGTAGCACTCCTATGCCAGTCTGTTTTTATTATTATTAAAGATCTCTCTGTGTGCTTGTGGTGTATGTGTGTGTATACATGCACACTCATGCACACTTGGCCACAGAGGTCAACATAAGGTGTTGGATCTCTGGGAGTTGAAGTCAGAGGCAGCTGTCAACCATTTTACATGGGTTCTGAGAACTGACCTATGGTCCTCTGCAAGAGCAGCAAGTATTCATACTCTTAACTGGTGAGTTACCTCTCCACCTTTACATGCTAGTCTTGTTTTATTTTTATATGCATTCATTTATTTCTCTTGACTAAACACATATGACTAGAATTACTAGATCATATCAGACATGCTTGACTTCAAAGAAACTGAAAAGTAGTTTCCAATGTGTTGGGTTAGCCCTGGTGATACCTGGGGTTGAGGTTATTTCTTATCTCCATTAGCATTATTCATCATTCTACTTTTGAATTTGTAGGTACAGTGGCATCTCATCATGGTTCTAACTAACATTCTCCAGTGACTAATGATTTGAGTATTTTTTTTCCTTTGGTCAAGTACCTGTTCAATTTTTTTGTCTACTTTTTTTTTCAGGTTAGTTATATTCTTATTATTGACTTGAAAGTGTTTTGTGTTTAGTTTTTTGTGAGTTTTATTTTTATTATTATTGTTATTTTTTTGTAGTCCAGGTTAGCCTAGAACTCACTGTGAACTCAGGTTGGTCTTGAATTTGTGGCAATCTTCTTGCCTCAGCCTCTCCACTGCTGGGATTATAGACATGACCTTGCATTCCCAGCTACAAGGATTCTTTTCATATCTTATTAAATAGTTTTCTTTCTAATTGATAAATAAAATTATATATTTATGGGCTACACTGTGGTGTTTTCATTTTAGAATATTTAAGTTAACCTAATGAATGAATATATCACCTTACAGATCTGCTTCTGGGTAGTGGTGAAAAATCTAAAATGTGTTCTCTTGGCAATTCTGACATAAATAGTGTATGATCATAGTTACCATCCTGTGCGATGGGTTTCTAGAGCTGTCTGACAAAAACTTTGTACCCCATGATTAACAATTATCATTTCCCCATCTACCTCTCCCCCAGTTCTGCTAATTACCATTCTATTCTTTTCTTCCATGAGTTCAGCCTTTTTATATGCTGCATGTAAGTGCGATCATGTTTCTCTTCATATTCTCCATACAAGTGCTTTATGGCGAATATATTTTGCATATATTTTCTTGCAGTTGATAGCTTGGCTTTTCAAGGCAAGTCTAATATCGTTTACTTCATCAGACCTGACTGAGTTTTGCTTATGATCCCTCCAGACTTCATTTTTCTCATTTGTAGGCTAGTACCAAAAGTATACCTACCTCTCAGAGTTCATGAGGATTTAAAGTGACAGGGCATGTAAGACTCTCAGCATAATGTCTAAAACCTAATAAGGCCTTGCAAATCACCAGCAGATTGTTATTGTTTGATTTTTATTCATTCCATCTCTGCTCACTCAAGAATAGTCCTCTTCGGGCTTCACTTCATATTATCTGCAGCTGGTAGCTGGAAATAACTGATGCTCAGGATGGGAACTAAGGGTGTGGGAGTAATTAGCATGCAGGCTATCATCTCAAGCCCCAGGCTGGGTGAACTCACTGGGTCAGGGCATACATACTGTGTGGTATGTGGGATGAGATGGCCACAGCAGGACCTTGAACAAGTGCAATCCTTCTGGGTTAGGCAAAGGAAGAGAGACACATGGAGGAGGATGGAAGAGGAAGAAGGAATTCAGGAATGAATGACCCCATGGATACCAAAGAAGGAATGGAGTCAAGGCGGAAGTGATCACTAGCAATGTGCTGATGGTTTGTATCTGGTCTCTGAGAGGCTTGCTCCTCAGGCCAATGTGCTATTTGGAGTCTTTAGGAGGTGGAGACTAGAAGACAGGTAGGTCATTTGGAGATGTGCTCTTGAAAGAACTGTTGGGATGCTGGTTTGTAGCTAGAGTTTTTCTCTCCGGGTCCTGCCAAGCCCTGGCTGTCCCATAGCCCACTTCTAAAACAAACCATACAGACGCTTATATTATTTCAACTGCTCAGCCATTAGCTCAGGCCTACCATGGTCTAGCTCTTACACATATACTTAGCCCATTTCTGTTAATCTATGTCACCACGTGTTCCATGGCTTTACCTGCTGCCTTTACATAATGCTCCCTGGATGGCAGGCTGGCATCTCCTCCTCTCCGCCTTCCTGTTCTCTTAATTCTGCTCTCTGCTAGTCCCACCTGTACTTCCTGCCTGGCTACTGGCCAACCAGTGTTTTATTTATCAGTCAATCATCCACAGCACTGGTTCCTCTGTGTGTCTTTCACTTCCTGTCACTAAGAGCAACAGCTTGCTCTGCCATATGCTTCTACCTCCCTGCTCTGCCTCAGCACTGATTTAAAGCAATGGAGGTAGCCAACCAGTGACCAGAAAGTCAGAAATCATGATGCAAAGTAGAATTTCTTCTTTAATCTTGAGTATTGCATTATATTTAAGACAAGCTGACTGACAGAGGTGGTGGTGCTCTGGAGGAGCCGAGCCCCGAGGGGCCTACACTAGCCAGGAGAAGAGGGCAGCAACAGAGAGGAATTTAGTGACATGGTTTAAGAGGGAAGCCAGTGGTAAGGTTTGGAGTCTCCAGCAAATATTCCCCTTTGCAGTTGTGGTAGAACAAGGAAAAAAGGGGGGTTGGGAAATTTCTTTAGAGAGCGGCAATGTGGAAGAAGTGTTCATTTTACAGTACGGAGGAGACTGGAGCACTTCCTGGACAGATGGGACAGAATCAACAGAATAAATGCTTGAGAGGGCATGAAAGGGGTAAGACTCCTGGGGATGGAGGAGTGGATCAGCCTAGAATTAAGGAGTGGCCTGGCTTTGTGCTGCATGGATTGGCTGAGTGGGAATGGTGTCTCACTTCATAGACATGGACGGAGTGGACTGAACTAGAAATGTGCATGAGATTTGTCATGGCAAAGGGAAACAGTAGCCATTATTCCATCATTAGAGTTAAACTCAGTACAAGAAGACATATGCAGAAGGGCAGGTAGAATCTAGATTTTCTTGTCTTTTGTAGTGAAAGTTAGATGCAGAAATATCAGAAAAATCTTAGTTTGTTTATATATTTCTTTCAACTTTGTGTTTAACTCTTTCCTCCTGCCTTAGCACCCTACATTCTAGCACCAATCTATGAGCAAAACCAAGAGTCTACTGAAGACTTTTCCTCCAGCTTGCCTCAAGAGACACACCAGCAGCAGGCTGTGCTTGGCTACCTATGTGCCTCTGTGAACTCCAGCTTGAGCTCTACCTTGCTCTGCCCCCTCCCCCCAGTTCTAGGAGAGCTGATTGCTAGCTTTTATTTGGCATTCTAATTCTAGAGTCTTTGGCCATTATTTACTTTACTATTTTTAATTTTTACCTTCCTATAGATATGTTCTTTTTCCCACAAATCATTTAATCCATAATACTCAGAGTTTTCCGTTTCCTGATTATGACCTCACTAATACATGGTAGAGGGACATTTTTTTTATTGTATTTTTAAAAAATTGTATAATTTAATTTAATTTTACATATCAGCCATGGATTCCCCTGTCCTCCCTCCTCCCGTCCCCCATTCTCCCTAGCCCACCCCCCATTCCCATCTCCTCCAGGGCAAAGACTCCCCTGGGGATTCAGCTCAACCTGGTAGATTCAGTCCAGGAAGGTCCAGTCCCCTCCTCCCAGGCTGAGCAAAGTGTCCCTGCATAGGCTCCAGGTTCCAAACAGCCAGCTCATGTACTAAGAACAGGTCCTGGTCCCACTGCCTGGGGGCCTCCCAAACAGTTCAAGCTAATCAACTGTCTCACTTATCCAGAGGGCCTGATCCAGTTGGGGGCTGCTCAGCTATTGGTTCATAGTTCATGTGTTTCCACTAGTTTGGCTATTTGTCCCTGTGCTTTTCCCAGTTATGGTCTCAACAATTCTCAATCATACAATCCCTCCTCTTTCTTGCCGATTGGATTCCTGGAGCTCCACCTGGGGCCTGGCTGTGGATATCTGCATCTGTTTCCCTCAGTCATTAGATGAGAGTTCTAGCACAACAGTTAGGGTGTTTGGCCATCTGATCACCAGACCAGGTCAGTTTGGGCTTTCTCTCAACCATTGCTAGCAATCTATTGTGGAGGTATCTTTGTGGATTTCTGGGGACCTCTCTAGCACTTTGCTTCTTCATATTCCCATGGGGTCTTCATTTATCATGATCTCTTTTTCCTTGTTCTCCCTCTCTGTTCTTGATCCAGCTGGGATCTCCTGCTCCCCTAAGCTCTCTTTCTCTCGATCTTTGCCCTTCCTTAACCACCCCCCCCACGTCCAGTTTGCTCATGTAGATCTCATCCATTTCTCTGTCACTGGGGGATCCCTGTATCTTTTTTAGGGTCCTGTTTTATAGGTAGCCTCCCTAGAGTTGTGAGTAGCAGTCTAGTTATCCTTTGTTTTACATCTAGTATCCTCCTATGACTGATGTTTGTCTTTCTGAGTCTGGGTTACCTCACACAGGATGATTTTTTTCTAGATCCATCCATTTGCCTGCAAACCGGTAGAGGGACATTTTTATTGAGACTGAGGGAAGTCACCAAAACTGGGTCTAGGAAAAGAGTTAAAGGAATTTAGGTCACATGATCTTGAGGTCTTAACTCCTACAAATTCAGACTCAGAAAGAGGTAAAAGTCAGGGGAGAGTTCAAGGCTTGCCAAGGTTGGAGAAATTCTAGAAAGTGTTATCTGACAGGAAGAATAAAGAGCTGAGGGAATGGTGTTCTAGGCAAGCTGAAGAGTTGGAGGTGGCCTAGAGAGCTTGGACTCTGTCCTCTAGCTCCTGAATCAGTTTATACATTCTCCTCTGTGGCCAAAATTTATCGGTTATTATCCCCACTCTACTCTACTCCATATTTAAGGAAATTGCAACCCCCAAGTTCCCAGCCCATCTAGCTTCCAAATAGACCTGATCAGTGCCTGGTGCTCATAGACAGAAGGACGAGCAAGAGGAAGGAAACCGGGTTGTCAGCCATTGGTGTTTTGTTTCACCTTTTTTTTTTTTTTTTTTGGAGCTGAGGATCAAACCCCAGGCCTTGCGCTTGCTAGGCAAGCACTCTACCACTGAGCTAAATCCCCAACCCCTTGTTTCACCTTCTTATACTCTGGCTATGAATGGCTCTTCCTCAAGGCTGGCCTTCCAGTGGGCTGGGGGATCCATTCATGATTCTTGCTTCAGTCAGAAGATGTGAAAATGGTAGCAATTTCTTCCTGCTACTACTTCAATTTCCATATCAGCTCTTTTATCACCCAGGTAACTTACAAGGTCTCTGGATCAAATGTTCTCTGTGTAAAGGACAGGGCTGGCTTTCATTTTCCTCACTGAGCTATTTGTACAGCAGGGTCCATGCTGCCTCCCTTTCAGAATCATTGAGAGCTGAAATATGTCTCCTTGGGATATATGGAAGAAAGGAAGCCCCTAGAGAGCCATCACTGAGTCAACCCCTGTGCACACCAGGTACTTTTCATCCCTTGTGTATTATTCTTACTGTCCAAGTGATCCTGGGTATACTTGTATGTACATTTGTTTATTTATTTATAAGACATGGGCAACAGGGTTCTCTCTTCATGTGGTTGTTGAAAGAATGAGATGAACTACTATATATAAAAGACTTGGAATAGGCCAGGGAGGTGTTGGGTGAAGATTCTTGCCTCAACAGTGACCAACTGAATTCAGTCCCCAGGGATCCACATGGGGGAAGGAGAAAACTGACTTTCACAGGTTGTCCTCTGACCTCCACCTGCATGCTAACACACACACACACACACACACACACACACCATGCATGCACATGTGCCAAGGGGAAGCAGACCTTAGCATATGTTCAGTACTCATTGTTAGCTGTAAGTGACACAACTTTTAGCTGCCATTATTGTGTCTGTGTTAATTAAAAAAACAAAAAACAAAAGCACAAGTGTGCTAGCAGCTGGTAAGGTTAGACAACTTGGTCATTCTCAGAGCTATTGCGTTATTGATACTTGATCCCCTGTATCCCAGTCTGCACCCTTCCTGATGTTCCCCTCATGTCAGTGGGGTCACACCTAGCTGTGCAACAGCAGCATGGAATAGGTCTTACATTCTGTTCTCCTTTCTCTCCTTCTAGAAATTTTATGTTTAAAACAAAGTGAAGCCATGCAAAGGCTTAAGAACAGGGTGGGCTTGGTCCTGGTAATAATTCTCCAGAGAAACTTTGGCTGGTAGGATAGCTGGAGTTTCACAGAGGATGGCAGGTGCTGGCTGGGAGGCAAGAATGGGAGAGGGCTCTATGTGTGTGTGTGTGTGTGTATGTATGTTTGTGTGTGTGTGTGTGTGTGTGTGTGTGTGTGTACATGTATGCAGACATGGGTGGGTATGTATTATGTGTGTATATTTGTGCATGTATGCATGCATGTATGTGTGTATGGTATGTATGTATGTGTGTGCATGTATGGTGTGTGCGTGTGTGTGCGTGTGTGTGTGTGTGTGTGTGTGTGTGTGTGTGTGTGTGTGTGTGTGTATGTTGTGCCTCTTCCACATCTTCCTCAAGAGAAGCTTTTTACATTCTGGAAGCTTTTATTACCAAGAGATAGCATTCAGCTAAGCTCTCCTTCCCCAGCCCCTCCTCATCCTAAAATATATTGAATAGTGTTAGAAGCAAAGGATATTTTCAGCTCTGCTGGGTCCTCGGGGAAATGACTTCTGTGGAGAAGAACTAGTGAGCTATGTAGGACTTTGAATGCCTCTTCTGGCACCTGCCCCTACCCTCCCAAGTGCTACAGCCTGGCAGGCAGTTAGCACTTCACAAGTTTAGAATCCACGTCTCCTTCAAGGCTTGCTTTGACTTAAGCACCCTTTTCCATGGCTCTTCACATATCAGTATTCTATATTTTTGGAATTCATTCTATAACCATAACCAACTCTGTCCTTCTTCTGACCTCTCCTCCCTCCCCTGCTGGCTCTGGTCACCTGATAGACCAGAGAAGACAAATCATATTAATAAGGAGCCTGTGCACATTGAGCATGCTCACATCTGCCATCCCACTTGAACCTCATGACACCCTATGCGAAGTAAGTACCAAAGAGGAAATCAAATCTCCGTGAGCAGTGCGGAAACTACTCCTTCCATAATATATGTCTTGAAGTTTAAGCAGGAGGGGTGCAGCTGGGGGATGCAAGCCCAGTGATGTCTGTCTCCAAAGTCAGATCTCTCAATCTGATACCTTGCTGTCTTCAGTGGCTAATGATGCTAATCTGAATGCTTAAGTGCCAGCCTGTTGGATGAATAGGCAGTCCTTCCTGCCCTTTACTGCTGTATTGCAACCAGCAGAAAGCAGATGGCTTCATTAAGAACAATAGCTCCCAGCCTAGTTCTGAACCTTGTATTGCTTTAGGATCTCCTCTGCACTCAACAGAGCACAATCTGCATTCGCTGAGTGTTTAATATGCACCATGCCCTTTTTACTTGGAACTCATTGTTCCAAAGGTATTTCTGGGGCTCCTTTACACTTAAGAGCTTGTTGAAGAACACAATTCTTGAACAGCAGTCACAGAACCCATGGTTTCTGTTTCTTTCTACTAGACAAAACTCTAACATACTTTTAAAAGGTCTGTGTGTGGGGGGGGGCGGGGCATGGATACATGGACACATGGACACATGTGCCTCTGGAGATCATAGAGCCAGAGTTACAGATACATAGAGCTAGAGTTACAGACAGTTTTTACCTGCCTGATGTGGTTGCTAGGACCCGAACTTGGTGTTAGGATCCTGCCCTCTCTCCTGCACATGTGCAGCTTGGGGTCTCGCATCTTATGTCATCAGTGGGTGCTGGCAACTCTGGATGCGCTGTGTGGTCACACAATCTGTGCCTTAAAAGCCAGATGCAGACCCCACATTCTCTTTGCTCTCTCTCTGCTCTGCTCTGCTACCCACTTCCCCCACCCCACCATCTTTCTCTCTACCAGGCCAGGTCCCCTTCCCCCACTCTTCCTCCCAATAAAACTCTCTGTAGCTCTGGTAGTTCTGGTTGTGGCTCCTGACTTTTCCGCCAGGCCGATTATCACCCTTTCACTTGGGTCCTCTGCAAGAGTAGTATGCTTTTTTTTTTTTTAAACTCCTGAACCATCCCTGTACCCCATAATGTATGTTTTAATGATCTGAGGGCACAAAGCTGTTGCAAAGTGCCTGAGAATGTTTCAGTTTATTTCTGTTGTTGCTACGATTAACAGCTATTGTCCACTAAAATTGTCTTTAGCTTATTATGATAAGAATCTGATCACAGTGGTTTAAGTAAGTCAAGGTATGTGTGTGTGTGTGTGTTTATTTTTAGTCAAGAAACACAATTAGATGAACTTGAACTAATAAGTCAAGGGCCTTGGCTTTAGCATTCTGCTTTGACATCCTAAACATAGGACTCTTTCTTTAAAAGATGGCTGTCTTACCTCCAACCACAAATATACACCAGAGGAAGGAAGATGGGTGAAGGATAAAATCTCCATGATAATAGAACCTGCCTCTTCCTGTCAGAGGAAACAGTAGCTTTCTAGAAACACTATTCAATAGCCTTTTGCTGAAATGGTCACATGCTGTGAGGGAACCTGGCACTTGAGTACAAACGTCTCCTATTTGTCAAGGTTCCACTTAAATTTTTTCTTGACTTGCGGATGGTGGGACGACAATAGGTATTCAGCAGAAAGCATACCTCAGATTCTGAAGTTTGGTCTCTTCCTGGGATAGCAGTGTGTGACACAAAACTCGCTCGTTAAACTGGGAAATAGCAGTGAGACACAGTTCACAGTCAGCCACACTTTCTTCATAAGAGTAAACTGACACACTACAATCACTGTGTTGCTAAGCTTGGGTGTGTGACAGGCTAGGATTATTAAATGCATTTTCAACTATGAATGGGATTGTCAGGATGTAGCCCCATCTCAGGTACAGGAGCATCTGTGTTTTTAGGTACACAGTCTCCCCAAACAGCATTAGTGGTCTCTTAATGCAGTAAAAAGAAGAGGTAGCTGTGGGCCTGGAGCTGGCAGTGACTGCCGCCAATTTGCACTGGGCAGTGCAGGAATGACCTCAATAATCCCTCACATTGATCCAGGCTTTTAATTTTCAAAAACACTTTTGTGCGCATCATCCCTTTTAATCTCCATGACAACCTTCCAAAGTAGGTAAGGTATGAGTTACCTAAAAGTCATTCAGGTCTGGCATGGCACGCCCCGTTTTATAAAAGAGGAAACTGAGGCTCTCAGGGTTAAGTGAATTGCTCAAAGTCACTGAACTCCTAAATGGTAAAACACGAATAAGAGATTGGTTTCCCAAGACCCTTTGTATGTTTAGATTTGATTCGAGTAATCGTCACCAAGCATCTGGATAAGCAACCTTGTTGACCCCCATGTCTCCATCTGACTGCCTTGTCCTTTCATCCAGCTCTTTTGGGATCACACTGATGTCTTGTTGCTATGACACAATACTTGCAGGTTAAGGGAGGAGCGGTTTGTCTAGGCTCACAGTTAGAGGGTACAGTCCAAGCTGGGAAGACATATTGGCAGGAAAGGATTGATTAGTGGTGCTGGAGCTTTCGCTGGCAGCTTCTTAGGTGGCACTGAGCAGGAAGCAGAGAGTTGGAGTTGGGGCCAGAACTTAGTGTCACCTTCAAAGGCCTGCTTCTAATGGTTTAAGTCTGTCAGTAAGGACCCACCTTCAAAATTTCTGTAGATATTCAAAAGAGCATTACAAGTAGAAAGCAAGCATCCAAACACATGAGCCTCGGGGTGGGGGACATGTTTCACCTTCAAGCCATGACAAGAATTAAAGAGTAAAAGGGTCTTGTCATCTCAGAGCAGCATTCAGTAATAAGGGTGGTGACCTTCTGTCTGCTTTGCATCCCTGGCGTACAGAGGTGACAGGGGTTCTGGAAAATGAGTGATAAGGTGGATAGTGAAGGTGAATGGATCTTACACATTTTAAAGTTCTATTAGAAGTCATTGGGATTGTCCTGAGTTTAGTAAAATCTGCTTCTTGCTCAGCAGAACCGTCTTGGTCTTTACTAGAATATGATCTCTTCTGGGGTCTTCTGAGTTTGTTGAGGGTAAGGAATTGATAAAACAAAAGGAAAAATATATGATCTAAAAATGACTGGCCAATCCATGCTAAGCAATTTGGAGAAATAGATAGAACATGGTTGGTAGGTGTCTATTGGGAGGCATACCCATGCCTTGAGGAGAAGGCAGCAAGCCAGAACTAGTAGCCACCTGCAGTGAAAACAGAAAATTCCTTCCTGCTTATTGAGGTATATGTAATACATAAGCAAAAATCCCTGTATGAGTATGAACAACTTGATGAGCTTAGACAGTTGTATCTATTCCTACTACCATAGACAAGTTCACATAGACAGAGAACATCTGCAAGACTCCTTGCATCCTTGTGTGGTTTTGTTATTTTTTATTTTTATTTTTAATGTTAAGAACACTTGGCCACTATCCGCCCTCTTTGCTAACTATAAGTTATATTGTGCAATAGAACTCTAGAACGTATTCATCTTTATAGCTATAACTTTATACACATTGAGTAAAACTACCCTATGTCCCTCTTCCCGTCCACTGATAGCCATCATTCTTGTATCTACTTCTGTGTGTTATTTGGTATCTCATATAAGAAAAATCATGGTCATGTTGATCTTGTGTGATCAGCATCTTTTTTAATATGATGGCTATTCTTGATTGTTGACTTGACTACATCTGGAATTAACTAAAACCCAAGGTTCTGGGTACACTTGTGTGAGATTTTTCTTGATTGGATCTTCTGAGGTGGGAAGACCCACCTCAAATCTGGGCCACAGCTTCTGGTGGCTGCCTATGTAAAGGACATGGAAGAAGGAAGCTCTTGCTCTTTGCCTGCTTGCCCCCACTCTCGCTGGCAAGTTCATTCCTTCACTAGTATTAGACCCTACTCTTTGATATTCTGGTGTAAACCAAGACCACCTGCGACATCTAGCCTCATAGACCAAACAACTACTGGATTCTTGGACTTTCTCTCAGCAGACAATCATTGTTGGGATACCTGTATCACAGCCTGTATGCCACTCTAAGAAATCCTATTTATACATGTATATATAATACATATTTATTTTATTATTTCTAGTTCTCTAGAGAACACTTAGCAAGTGGTCCACATTCATCTAGAATAGTGGTTCTCAACCTTCCTAGTGCTGTCACCCTTGAATACAATTCCTCCTGTTGTCATTACCCCTAGCCATAAAACCATAACTGTAATTTTTGCTATTGTTATGAATTATAATGTAAATATTTTGGAGTTTGCCAAAGGGATCATGACCTACAGGTTAAGAACCACTGTCTATATGGTTGTAAAAGTACAATTTCTTTCTTTCTAAGGATTGAATAATGATCTTTTGTAGCTGGACAGGCAACAGGTATACAAACCTATGTTCAACATTGCTAACCATCAGGGAAAGACAAATTGTAACTAATAAGATGTCACTCGTATCTGTTAGGATAACTTCTATAAAAATAGAACAAGTATCTAGTTGTGAATAAGTTAAAAATCTTGTACATATTTGGTAGGAATATGAGATGACACAGCTGCCACAGAAATTATTATGGAGGTTCTTCAAAAATTAAAACAGAAATATTCTATAATAAGCAATCCCATGTGCACCCCTCTCTCTCTCTCTCTCCATATATATATATATATATATATATATATATATATATATATATATATATATATATATATATATAAATATTTAGTTTAAACATGTATAATGTGTGTGTCTGTGTGTGTACATATCAGTTCATGTGCCTTTGGAGTCTAGAAGAGGGAGTTGGATTCATAGAACTGGAGTTAAAGGTAACTGTGAGCAGCCTAACATGGATACAGGGACCCAAACTCAGGTCCTCTGTAAGAGCAGTGTGTGCTTGTAACCACTGAGCCTTGTCTCCACTCCTACACATATATATGGAAGACTTGACAGCAAGATCTCAATGATATAGCACACTCCATGTTCATGGCAACATTATTTACAATATCCAAGATATGGAAACAAATCAATGAACACTGACAGACCAAGAGGAAGGCTAAGTTTAACCTAAAAGTAGATGTGAGTTTGGGGTCAGGGAAGGCATGGAAAAGAAATATCTGAGCTGAGACTAAATATGAGTAGTTGCTTTAACAGGTAGTAGTTGTTAGCAGTGATGACAGTATCACTGGCATTGTGCCTCAGCCCTGTACTAAAAATTGTGTCTATGAAACACAGGCGATGCTCACAGCAGAGCTTTGTGTACTAAAATACAGTTTTCATTGTCATTTTTTGTAGATAAACATTAGAAAAGGAGGGCTAACTTCATCATAGGCATATAGTACAGGAGAGGGTAGAATTTTTTGTGATGATTCAGATAGGGCCAGCATGAGAGTGAGAAGGATTTGGGAGAATATCCTTTTGGTAGAGATGTACAATCTCTCATGAGCATACATTTTCTTGAGTTAGAAGGCATGTGTTTATAACTTGATTCTGCCATGTCTTACTCTGCATGACCTTTTGAAATAGTGTAACCTCCCTGCCCATTTAGTCTCTTCATCTGTGCAAGAAGGGCATAATTCTTTGCTCCTGAATAGGGCTAATGTGAGATTAAATGCAAAAATAAAAACAGGACCATTGATACTTCTTGTTGGTTGATTTTTTACTCCTTGACTCTTTTGGGGGCCCACCACCCAGCTCTCAAATAATCACACACAGAGGCGTAATTCTTATTTCTTATGAATGCTCAGCTTTAGCTTGGCTTGTTTCTTGCCAGCTTTTCTTTCTTTCTTTTAAATATATTATTTTACTTAATTTTTTTATTTTACATACCAACCACAGTTCCCTCTCCCTCCCCTCCTTCCACCCTCCCAACTCCTCAGAGAAGGTAAAGCCTCCCATGAAGAGTAACAAGGTCTGGCATGTCAAGATGAGGCAGGCCCAAACCCCTCCCCTTTACATTAAGAATTCTATACAGTAGGGTCATCTCTAAGACTTGAAAGATGCAGCATCCCCCACATCCTCAACCCCTATCTCCTCTACTACATGATCTTGTCATTGATCTATACCTTGGAGAAATTTTTTTCCAGATACTGAAAGTCAGCAATGCAAATATAATAGTTATTGGACTCTCTCTCTCTCTCTCTCTCTCTCTCTCTCTCTCTCTCTCTCTCTCTCTCTCTCCTCTACCCCCTAATTATCTTGCTACTCCGTTTTTTTTTTTTTTTAATAGCAATCACATTGCCTTAAATACCATGTGTATGCTAGGAACTCTTGGATTTATATTCCCAGCCTTGGCTTTTGTTGAGGTTTCAGACTTCTGTTATCTGACTGCCTGATTAATATCTTCATTTCACTATTATCTCACACCTATCTTTGCTCTCTCAGTAAAGGGACAAAAGAAGTATCAAAGAGGAGCAAAAGTGTGCTGTAAACATAACGTATGTTTATCTTTCATGTGCCACTTCAGGGGTCATGGGAGCATTGCTGATACCCTACACAGGCTGCTACTGAGGGTGATCTAATGGTTTCTCCTTCATAGGAAGAAAAGCTCAGTTGGGATGAGGAATTCAAGACAAGTGTTTTTTTGTCTCTAGCAAGGTGATGTGAAACTCATTGTCACACTCACTCTAGTACCTGAACATATGTACACTTAGGCTGGGAAACATCATCTCTTGTTAGGTAGCTTAGTTAATTAAACCCAAAGGTTTTGTACTTAAAGGAAGATGAGGAAAATGGTTCCTAGGAGGCAAGTAGGTCAGCTTCTCCTTACGTCTTTCTCATATTTCACAGTACGTGCCATGGCTTGGGCCCTTATGTGTTTGTTTACTTCTTTGTTAATTTACTGTCTTTTCTACTATATAGAGTACCAGCTCAATGGGGAAAACCATGTTTTCACTATTGTGTTTAAAAAGCCTAACAAAGTGGCATGAATGTGTTCAAACTATGTTTGTAAGTGAATGAATAGTGAAGAATTGAGCTGATTTCTATCTGTTAATGGGTAATTATAGGAAGAAGTATTAACTTTGAATTTTAGGACACCCTGTTATCTTGATACAAAAGGTACCTAATTAAGTTCATGATGGGAACACATCCAGCAGGTATTAATACATTTTTAGTGGGCTGAGTTTATAGCTAGAGGATAGATAGATAGATAGATAGATAGATAGATAGATAGAGGATGTTAGTACCAAATGAGTTTTATATTTCATATAGCCTTTTGGTAGCAGCATGCTGTTTTAGCACACATGCTGGATACTTTAAAATTATTGATGTAAACAACTCAAATGCTCATTACATTTCACATATAACATAAAAGCTTACTGCTACTTCCAAGATACCACAACAATGAAGAAAAATAGTTGGATACTTTTGGTTAGAAAAACATTAGTTAGCTTTATTAATTTCTACTTTAAGAAACTGAAGGGTCAAGTTTAAATAACTCTAAGAATATTTTTCAAAGAAAAGAACAATGTACTAATTAAAATAGTTGAAGCCACACTCATCAGTCTTGATAGTCTCAAAACATTAATTAAAAAGGAAGTTATAACATGGTAAGGAGAGCAAGCTGTTCTTAGAAAACTTTACAAGATCAAAAGATACTGCACATTACTTATGGATATACATAACTATGTAAAGATACTTTAGGAAATTGACTGGCAGATTCTAGACAAATCTCATGATAGTGGCTGTCTTGGGAGAGCATGGGGAGAAGCTGGAGTTAGTAAGAAGGCCTAAGGGGTTGGATGACTCAGAGCACATGCTGCTCTAGCAGAAGACCGAGTTTGGTTCTCAGTACCCATGTCAGGAGGTTCACAACCACCTGAACTCCAGTTCCAGGGACTCTGACTCCCTTTTCTGGCCTCTGAAGACATGCACAGTCACCTATACCCACCTCCTACATAGGAAGAAGGAGGAGGAGGAGGAAAGAAGGAAGGAAAGAAGGAAGGAAGGAAGGGGAAGGGAAGAGAAGGGAAGAAAGAAAGAAAGAAAGAAAGAAAGAAAGAAAGAAAAGAGAGAAAAGAAAGAAGGAAAGAGAGGAAAGAAAGACCCATAAAAATCAATAGCACATATTTATGTCTCATCTACCAATAAATAAAAATTAAGACTATTTCTGTATTTGTGTTTGCATTTCTCCCTATGTGAATGTGTGTGCTTATACAAATGATGTTTGAGTAGATTCTCACTGGAAAAGCTTTACAAAATGTATTATTAACAGTCCTTTGACCTTCTTACTGACTCCAGTTTCTTCCCATGCTCTCCCAAGGTAGCCATTGTCATGAGACTTGTCTAGAATCTGCCCATCAATTTCCTAAAGTACCTTTACATAGATACATCTATTCATAAATAATGTGCAGTATCTTTTGATCTTATAAAATTTTCTGAGAACAACTTGACTCTGCTTCTATGCTGTATCTTCGAGACTCTATCAAGACTGATGAGTGTGGATTTAACTATTTTAATTGGTACATTGTTCTTTTCTTTGAAAAGTATTTTTGGAGTTATTTAATCTATGTGTATACACGTGCCTGCCTGAGTTTACATGTAACCCATGTGAGTGCAGGTAGCCACTAAGGCCAGAGAGTGTCAGATCTACTGAAGCTAGAATTATAGGCAGTTGTGGGCTGTCTAATGTGAGTGCTGGGAATTGAACTTAGGTCTTCTGGAAGAGCTGCAAGGGCTCTGTACCATTGAGCAATCTGTCCATTTCCTCTTCCTTTTTTTTTTTTTTTGTATGTGCCTGTGTATTTGTGCACATATGTAAAAGCATGCCTCACTATGCCTGGGGAGGCCACAGGAAAACATGTGTAAGTTGATTCTCCTATCATATGGGTATCAGGGATGGAGCTCAGGTTGTCTGTCTTGGCGACAAGCACTTTACCCACTAAGCTACCTTGCCAGCTGTTTTGTTCTGTCATAAGAACAGAATTCATCTAAAACACCAGTACCTATTGACGTATGTTTGAAGGTTATCACACCCTTGCTTTGTAGGTAATACCACAGGAAGCATCCTTATTGTGCACCCACGACACTGTGTACCTGGAACATACCCTTAAAAGTGTCATTACTGGGTCTTATGCACATTGAAAAACATGTTTTACTGACTGCTATCCAGTGTTTTCTAAAGGAGCTGTGCCAATGTATCTACTTGCTGACAGTGTGGTAGTTTCTGATTTCTCATCTCATTATAATATTTGATCATATTTTAGCAGTAATTTGTTAGTATTTTAGCCAAGGAAAAGGAAAACCAAGAAATACTCACCTCTTTCCATTCATAAACTGTCCCTCCAAACGACTTTCTCAACAGCTGAAGGCAGAAGAACACTGAGTTCATCATATCTTAGGGTAAGTAAGCTACTGAATTCATTTCACCCAGTCTCTTAGTCTATGACATGGCAATGCCTGGATCCTAGCAAGGTCATTTTGAAGACTATTTTAGACTATTAGCAAAAGCTCCTTGGCTTCGCTGGGCATATGGCTGGCAGATGAACATTTGTTCTCTTCATATAAGAGTCTGAATAATCCTGGAAGTTGGTGGGACATGCAATAATATGTGCAATTCATTTACTCTGATATGTCACAGGTTATAAGGTCTACCACTGTGTATTGTGACTTTTAGAAAGAAAAAAAAGGTGCTTATTGAGCTGTGAGATATCAACGGTAAAGCTGATCAGAATTACTGAGAGGTTAAGATGGGGCGTGGAAACCTGTGCCTTAAAACGAATCAAACACAGTGTTGTCTGTTTGGCTGTGCTGCAAGTAGACCCCAAGACAGGCTTAGGAGCTAACTCTTTATTTGAGTCCATTGGGGGATTGGGGATTTAGCTCAGTGGTAGAGCTCTTGCCTAGCAAGCACAAGGCCCTGGGTTCAGTCCTCAGCTCTGGCAAAAAAAAAAAAAAAAAAAAGAACACATTGGTAGGAGAGAGAGGATGTAAAGATGTAAAACAGTTAAGGAAAGCAAGCCAAGAACAGGTGCTTTATCAAATAAATTACTTTTGTGAGGAAACAGACCATAATTCCACTGAGAAATTCTATTTGAATATTAGCCTTACATCTTTGCCATCCCCGCCCCCCCGCCCGCCCCCCCCCCCCCCCCCCCCCCCCCCGCCTCCCACTGCCTCAAAGTACAAGGGAGCCAGCCAAGCATATTCATGTGTTGGGTTCTGTTAGGTCTTGGTCGTGGGCTGACTTGAAAACTGCTGTATCAGTTCCCCATATTTCTACCCTTTCTCTGTGTTGACAATTCTGCATTTCAATTACCCTTGCCCAGCACTTCTGCTAATCAAGGTTCTTACCTAGTGAGATTAGCCAGATTCTTAAACCCAAGTTGTTAAAACTCTTGGTCACTGTAATTGGTCAGACTGGGGTCACTGTACTGCTAATCTGTTGTTTTTACTGGGCATAAAGGCACTCAAAGAGGTCCCTGTAAACGGTGTGAGTTTCCTATGTACTCACTTGTAACCCTAGTGTGCAGCTGCAGCCTTGGTACATTCTGATAGTCTTAGCCAGTCACCCCTGACAGCACAGTGAGTCCCTTTTACAGTCTGTCAGGAGGACTCAAAAATATGCAGAAACAAGAACTTACCACATGTTCCTCATGTGCGTCATTGGAAGTGATGGTGACACCCCATTTTATTTTTATTCTTGAATTTTGTTCTTGAAACATCTGTGTTTTCTAACAGGCAAATGGCATCATACAATGGGCCATTGGTTCAAACTGCATACTACAGACCATGCTCTGATACCATGAGATGCCACCCCAAGCTGGTACATTAACCATCTTTCCCTTTCACTCTGATCAGTATCAAGCTAGCAGCTTTGGATGTTACATGTTGTCCTGGAACTCCTGGTCTCATGAGTGATGTTGTTTTACTTAGACTGACATGAAATGAGTCCTGGATTTAACACAATTTTGTGAAGGATCCCATAGCTTCCTTGGAGAGTGGTGCTGCTTAGATACTATGGGGTAAAAAGGCAAACCCATATCTAGACTTTATGTGGATCCTGATGAGAACAAAACCTTCCACCTCCAGGATGGAAGGGGCCTGAAAATAGATTGCTACTGAGTGGGTGATTATTCTACTGTAGAGACGCTGGGAGGCACGGCCTGAACTACATATAGATACTTGATTTGCCAGTGTGTTGGGAAAGCACTAGGCTGGCTGAGCATCAAAGCCAGCTGCCCTCCTGGGTTGGAATACTCTGTCCTATTGGCCGCTCTGTGCAGTTTTAGTGGCGAAGATTTCTTGTGAACATTGATACAGGGCATCTACATTCAGAAGCACTATGCTTCAGCTACACCAGTGGATGGGGCTGGCCATGTATTAAGAGAAACAGTTCTGTCATGTTAGTCATGGGAGATCCCCAGAAAACCATAAATGCAAATGGAAGAAGGAGTGTTAGGAAAGCCACTGTAGGTGGCAAAATTACTGAAGGAAAGGGGAATCGTCACCATGGAAAGGATAGGAAATCGATTATTGATGTGGGAATCAAAATTGCAGCCTGTGGTGATCCTGAGAACTTGATGACTAGCCAGACTAGCTAAAATGGCAAGCTTCTGGTTCTGTAAGGGACTCTATCTCAAGGCAATAAGGCAGAGGAATATAGAAGAAGACACCAACTCTGGCCTCTGTGGATGTGTGTTCATGTATATGCAACACACACACACACACACACACACAATTTAAAAGGTCGCAACCTCTAAATTACAAAGTGGTAGAAGAAGGAGAGTTATTTGAAACAGGACATAAAGTTTTCTATGGTTTGTATATGGCCTTTAAAAGTTCATGTGTTAGAGCAGTGGTTCTCAACCTTCCTAATACTATGACCATTTAATCCTCGTATTGTGGTGACCCCCAACCATAAAATTAATCTTGTTGCTACTTTATAACTGTAATTTTGCTGCTGCTAATGAAAAGTAATGTAAATGCTTTCAGAGATAGAGGTCTGCCAAAAGGGTCGTGACCCATAGGTAGAAAACCACCGTGTTTGAGTTTGCTTCCTTTTCCTGTTGTACCTGTGTGTCCTCTCTATCTTCTTGACACTGCCACATTGTGAAGCAACATGAGGAACTCACCGGATATAGCCCCCTGACCTTGGACTTCCCAGCTTGCAGAACTGGGAGCCTAAATGAACCTCCCTTGGCAAATGCCCCAGCCTTGGAGATTCTGTTACAGTCAGAGAAAATGGACTAAGACATAGTCATTGACCATACATGGGTGGGTGTGGTTCTAACAGCAGTAGTGAAATGAAGTAGCTGGTAGACACTTGAGGTCTATCCATGTGTATTTCCTTTTTGTTTATATGTGACTTGGTTCACCAAAGGGTTCTTGTAGTTCAGCTAGTATTTCATATAAGATAAAAGCTTTCACAAGCAAACATAAAATTCCTGTTAAGTTTAATATTACCCTAGATAGATCAACCACATTGGAACAAATGTATGATTTCATAGGAGACTCAACTGTGTCCCCTAGACTCTTCAGTGATGTGACTGGCCTGAGGGCTTTGTAAGGATCACCTCCTACTTTCTTGTGAGCGTTTATCAATGGAGGAAATCCTGCCATTCAGCTTGCCTCAACTTTCTAAATGTGGACTCTCAAGTACTCTCAAATGTATATGTTAAGTCTATACCTTGCCTACCTGTCTTTGGTTGCAGGACCCCCAAACTCCCAAGCAGCAGCTCTCATAATGCCACAGTAATGTGGAGTGATGTGGCTCTGCCTTACCCCTCCCCCACAATACACGAAGAATGCTGGGATTTAGAACAGGTCTAAAGAAAAGAGAATGAGTATGGGACCCAGGATTTACCAAAATATTGGAGAGAAGAAGACGACGTGCTATTTCATCAGCTCATACTTCTATCTCCTCATCTTAACAGTATGAATGCCTTGCCCACGTGAAGGGCATCTTGGTGTAAAGAGAAATTTCACATATATAACACAAATTGCTAAACAGTCTTACTAATTAAAA